>NW_019384353.1:5922-81001 GCF_000671375.1 Centruroides sculpturatus | reverse complement strand
CTGCAATGTGTAAAAAGTCTGTATCTGTATGAATGTGTAAAGAAAGTGTTCTTCCACCTCCTCCTCACAACATCTGACTACCCGGCATAATTGGTGTCTGCTCCATTTTCATTTTTTATGGTACAGTACGGTTATTTTATGCTGCGGAACGAATTATATGTTTTAACATGTATTTCTATGGGAAAATGCGTTTCGTATAACGGACGTTTCACTTAACGGACGTGCACCTGGAACGGATTAAGTACGTTGTACGAGGCACCACTGTACTTCAAAATTATGTAACTAATTCTAAGAATATGTATTAAAAAATTAATATATTTCCTCCACAATAATAAATTATTTTTACTTTCAATATTCTAAATCATACGTAAAATTATGTTTTAGACTAAAATGTTTTAAATGTTTGCTGTAATGTAGATTTTTTAATGTATAAAAATATAATTTCTGTAATATTGTCGAGCGTTGTAAATCGATACAAATTATTTTAATTAACTCGAAACATTTCACAATGTCAAGGAATAAAAGTAAAACAATTTACGAGGAATATACGAGATTTAATTAATTTTCCCGAATGTAGAAACAAAATGACGCCAATCAGATCGACATTTCTTTCTTTCAATCGACTATTTTTGAAATTTAAAACATAACATTCTGCAGACAGAAACTTCAAAATCTACTTAATTAAATATTTTCATTAAAATTAAATTAATTAATATTACTTTACGTCAATTTTTACAATTATCTTCGATTTTTTTATCTTAAAATGCAAAATTTCTTGGAAAAAATATAATAAAATAAAAAATTGACAAATAAAGACAATATTGTAAAAATTTTTTATATAAATAAAATTATTTATATATATTTTTTAAATTTTGGCACGTAGCCAGACATTTAGGTATTGCTTTTTACATTCTTACCGATCTCTTTGGTAAGACACTTAACATTAAAACCGTTAATGTTAGAAAAACAAATTTTGGTTTGTTTTATAAACAAGTAGCAAGATTTTAACGCAAAAAATAAAATATGTTACTCGTACTATTCTCTTCAAAAATATATGAAAACTCAGTCAAATAATTGAGGATATCTGTAGCGTAAGAGGCGCGGCGCTGTTGCTAAGAGAATCTTATCATAAAAAAAAAGGTTCCTCTATATTTTACAGAAAGTTTGGCTGATTTCCATACAGACATCCTTGAAGATTTTTGGTAATTTGTATGAAATACGAGTAGCTGACACGTTAGTCACACTATTATTGCTTACAAGATATATATAAATAAACAGTTAACACCCAATGAGTAAGTTAAGTGCGGAAATTAGCATCGACGTAGAAAAAGAAAACCAAGATCCTAAAAGGAAGAATACTGCTTCGAGTTTGAAGCAAATTCGTGTCCTCGTGATAACATATTGCAATGTACGTACACAATAAATTTTCATTAAATCGAACACTACCGATCCCATAAAATTGTGTCCAACTTAGAAAAGTGGTCCGGAGAGATGGGAAGATATTGCATTATAGATATTCTCCAGATCCAATTTACAAGGGTGTCTAGCGTATAAAAGTATGTAACTTGCAGGATTTTACTGTTTATAATTATAGAATATTTCAATTTACAGAATAAATAAATAATTAATTTATAATAAATTTTATTATTTTTCTTTAAAAAGTAGGTAAAATATAATTCTACAAATAGATTTTATTTTAATTTCTATCAACTTTATAATAAAACCATTTTTCACGTGATACAGTAAATATCATTTCCAAAAATTTTGCTTACATATTTTTAAATATTTAAATATAAAAGAAAATATAATAGAAAATAAATCATTTCATCAAATTAAATATAGTAATAATGATAATAATTATTATTACATTTAATTTATAATATAATTATTATATCATAAATAATAATGTAACGGTTTAAACTTTATGATATTCCAGTGTAGGTAATATTCTGAAGCTGACACTGTTATGGGTCCCCTTCTCAACTAGTAACAATGGGGCAACATCCAACAAAGTAAGTAACAATGGGGCAACATCCATCCAACAAGGATCTTGCTGCACTTGCAAATATCTCGAGGCCCGAGTGGTGGAGAACGGAATGGTGGGGTGGAGTGAACTGAAGCTTAATTATTGGTTAATGAAATCATCATAAATATACACATAAAAATATTATCCACGTCACTATGGACCAAACTTATAAGCTCATCTTGACCATATTTAACACTAAACACTGAAGAAGATATAATCGAGAACGTACCAGAAACGAAGTGAAAGAAAATACATAGGAACGAAAATGACATCCTCTACATCAACGAATAGAGAAAAATATTGGTCCATTCTCTATAAGAGAGATAGGTCATCAAAGGGGGAATCGTTAAAATAGAAGTAAAAATCTGATTTCTCGTGTTAAATTGCACAAGAGAGACGAGTGAGTGCAGTCTGAATCGAATATTCAGACTGTACTCACTCGTCTCTCTTGTTCAATAGAACCATTTTATGGTTCTATTGAAAAATTATAAAATTTATATAGAAGGTTATCATAGAAACAATAATTGAGATGTACGAATAAAAAAGATGTCTGAATCGAAGATCCAGACATCTTTTTTATNACGACAGAGCCATAATCACAGATAAAACAATTTACCACAACAGACCAGACATTACACTCATTGACAAATACAATAAAATCACATACATTATAGACATAGCTATTCCAAACACTCACAATGTAAAAAACACATGCACTGAAAAAATTAGCAAGTACACAGAACTCGCCGAGGAAATAAGGCATCTGTGGAGGATGGATAGGGTGCTTATTGTACCTGTTGTTCTCTCCTGTACAGGTGTGATACCACACACACTACACAAAAGCCTGGGAACATTAGAATTGAGTAGAAATACATACATAACACTACAGAAGGCCACTATATTGAATACATGCCACATTGTTAGGAAATTCCTGAATACAGACACTGACACACTTATTTAATTTTAGTTTTGTTTTGGTTGCTATGCCTTGACTCTGGTCCGGCATAGTACACAGCCACCGGTGTGAACCGAGTAAAATTCACTAAACTCAACATAATAATAATAATAATGGGACTGACCTTTGCTGCAACTTGTATGTAAGTATAAATTTTTAAGACTGATTTTATTATAAGAATACCGACAAGAAGAATTTTGCTACATTCAATCATGTAATACATTTATTTGGTAGTTAAATAGATGCTATTTACATACCTAAGAGGATATTCATCTATGGTCAATGTTTCTATTTTTTCGTAAAAAGAAGTAATACATGAACTATTTGACAAGCAGAGTGAAGATGTAGTAAAGTGGATTAACAGTACGTCACTGCATTAAAATGAAACGTTTTGTTGTTAGGCAATAACATCACTGCTAATCAGCTTTACACCTTCACTCTGCTTGTCAAATAGTCTGTGTATTAGTTTCTGATGAAAAAATAGAAACATTGACCATAGAGAAATAATCTCTTAAACACATTCTATTTGCATACCTAATTATCAAATAAATGTTAGTACTAAGTATTATATGACTTGCATGTAGTTACATTCGCCTTGTGAGTGTGACATCTGTCGACATTAAAATTATTTAGTATGATTTTCTGACTAACATTTGATCAGATTTAAACATTTTTTGTTTAACAGTTCTAGATTTTCAAATGTCTGTGTTTGAATGCTGTTTATTTACCTTGTAACCACATTTGAAATTGTCATCTTTCAATGACACATCTTAGTTTGGAGAAGAAAACATGTTTAGCATAGGTGTAATCTGGATAGTAGGATGGATGAAGTAACACAGTAATACATTTGTTTTTTGTTTTTCTTTGGCTAAAAAAATGCTTTATAATGGATTATTTCAGTTACAATGTACAAAATTATTTATTCACAAAAGAAATGAGAACTCTAGAGCTGTTGTACAGAAGAGACTGTTGAAATATGGTTAAGTATTATTCTAACCACCATACTAAAGACTTTGTCAGAAAATAGATGTTACATAGTAGTATTGTAATAAAATCAGTCTTAAAAATTTTTGGACAGACCTTGTGTATATGTATGTGTATGCACAAACACATACATATACAGTTGAACCTGTCTATTTGAAACATGTTTATCTCAATATCCTCTTTATATTGAAATTTATTTTTTCTCTGCATTTTCAGCCTAAATTCATTATATTTTCTATGTTTATCTCAAATAATTTTCTCCTGAAATTTCTATATATCGAATTATGGACTGAAATGTCAATTACAATTTCAAAACTTGATAACTAAAGTTGATAGCATAAACTGTAGTTGAGAAACATTTCTTGCAATACAGTACATAGTTGCAATTAATACTGCTGTTCTTTGATTGGAAATGAGTTGGCTTATGTCTTATTAATTGAAGATGGTCAGGCATCAGAAACTATTGACAAATTATTTCTGTTAACATATGTAAAAAATATTTTATATATATCTAATATAGGTATGTGCTGTACTTGCTATGATATTAATAAAATACCTACCTCCAGTTAAACCTATTACTTTCTATTGTATAGGAACCTTTATGTTTTCAAACCTGTCTATTTTGAATTTTTGTTTATTTTTCCTGTAAGATTAGAGATGGGACAGGTTCAACTGTGCACACATGCACACATATACATGCATAGTTTATAAAATAAGTTATCTTGGCTTACACTAGTGAATTTTTTTAAAATTTGAAATATTTAATAAAATAATCTTTCTCAGATGTCTAATTAACAATAAAAATAAAATATTTTTTCTAAATTTAAAATGTGAACATTTGTTTTATTACGAAAGTTAAGATTATAATAATTAAGACATACAGAAAATAGTTTTATCTCTAACAAGAGTTAAATTCAACATAATGTTAAGTTACTTATTAATAAACTATATACTACTTCAAAAAATTCATTAAATAACTTCTGGACTAGTTTTAAAAATATATACAGAGTGGCCCAAAAATCAGATAACCAAGTTATATTTTAAGAACAGTTAAAACTGGTCTGGAACAGCTGCATGTTGTTTTGTTTAACTGTTTTTAAAATAAACTTGGTTAACTGATTTTTGACTGTCCTATATTTTTAAAAATCTGTTGCAAGTTCACATTAATTAGGTGGATTTGCTACATTTTATAATAACTACTATTTTATTGAATGCAATTATTAGAGCATAAGTTATTTATACTTACAGAACATTTATTTATTGATAATTTTACAAAGCATGTGAATTTTATATGCATTGTGCTTTATAGTTTTGAAAATTGAGTTTGTAATTTGAAATTTTAATAAATAAAAATTTTACAAATGCAAAATATTTTATACAGTCATTAATTTCATTAAAATCTCATTAATAATTGATTTAAAAATATGTTCAAATATTTTGTTATTACAATATATAAATAAATACAGGTAACTCCCGTATAACATGGCACTTCTATAGCATGGATTCACTCTAACACGATTCGAGAATTGGGATCCCCTGTATAACTCGGTGGTTTTATAGCACAGGCTCACTCTAACACAGTTCAGGAATTGGGTAAAACCCTCATACAACATGAAATGTAATAAAGGGTGCATTCTTTTATACTTCCACGTAACTCCGTGCGAGCATTCTAATTGTTTTTGTGGCTACTTTGAATACTCTTTCAACAAATAATCTATTTAATGGTTAAATTTTACAATTGGGACCCTTCTTTTGTCTCTAAAAGCTTATTTTAGAATTATAGATTCCTCCATCACGATACTATCGATAGTGCGGGCACAGCCATTTTTCTTTCACCGTCGTTTCTAAATTCCTACAAACAGCAGCGCACTCCCATTGCAAAGCAACCACTATTAACAAACACACCCAAAAACTGTTACCAGTTGATGATGCTCATGCTGAGATTATCATACAGGATGAATAATCCTCTGGTAAAATATTTACTTAAATAAGAAATAAGTATTTTACCTATGAAAAAACAAATAATAAATTTGATTTAAATAAGGATTTAACAGCATGTTTTTTAATTTTTGGAACTTAACCCCCCTTTTTGCACTAGTTCTTTGTTTTGTATAACACGGATTTGCACAACATGGCAATTTTTTTGGAACGTAACTCCCGTGTTATATGGGGGTTACCTGTATATTCTTGTGATAAATTGTTATAATTATTGCTTAAATTGAAAGTTTCTTTCTAGACTTAAATAAGAAATAATCTTCAAAAGTTTTGTTTTATACATTTTCAATACTACACACACACACATATAGGGTTAGCTCTGTTCAATATGATGTCCTGGGGCAAGAGCGGATTTTGGTGTCCCAATATCAGGTTTACTCCTAAATAATAAGTTTGGAAATGGGTTTGGATAGGAACAATTTAACTAATGAGGTTCAGATTAAAACATTTTATTGATATTCAACACTTTTACAAAAGTTTACTAAAAATTGACAAGAAAATTTTCCGTTTTCTACTTGGAACACTCTGCACATTCTATTTTTTCAAATGTGTTCTTTTTCGCTTGAGAACGATGATATAATACTCGTCGAAAGTACTTGCGATATAAGAAAATCGTGTTAACGCTGAACTCAGTGCTTGTTATCAAGAAGCTAGATTAAACAATAATTTGGGGTACGTTCGTAAAGTCAAACGAGTTAAACACGTTAGTAACGAATCATTTGAATAGTAGTAGTCTTGCTCAGTGCGCATGCTCTGCGGTGATGACGTTTCGAACGAAACTCTAACGAAGTTCACGAAGGAAAGAGTTAGTTTACTTCGTTAAGAAAATGGCGCCCGACGATATCGATGTTTCTAAATCTACTCGAGAGTTNACGTTAATAATTTATATATTTTTAAGCTGGTTTGACCATATAATTAAAATTATTAAAAATAATTGTATAAATTACAATTTTTATCTTACACTCTATTGAAATTATTACTATTTGAACTGGAATACTCTTCATAATTAGTGAGTGCGATTTGTAACTTGGCCTTAATACTTCAAGATAATGTAATTAACGATAACGAGTCTTAACATCAATCCTCAGGAATAATTAACTGCAACAATCATTAAATGCAACATCTCGTGGAATGCTTTCTCTAAACAAGACTGTATTTACAAATTTCAAAGACGATATCGTTTTAAAGTAGGATAGGATTTTTAAATAGCACTTACGTCCTACTTTAAAAAGTTTAAAATTTCAGCCCAATCTTACGAAATTATTAATGAATATTAAAACATTTTGAATAATTTGAGTTACGTTTTCACAATAACCAAGCATTTTGTCACGAATACTAATCAAAAATGGCTGACGGATGGATCGAAATAGGAAAATTCAAATATAAATTACATTAACATGCCATAAAAATCATTAAATTTTATGGTTTCCTGTAAGAATGTAAGACGAAATTGGGAAACGATTAACAAATTTAAAATTAAAAAGTGAAGATAATATATAAAAAGAGTTTTATAAGACTAATATCGTTTAATAATTGATAAGGATTGGGTTTTCAATTGTCAGAAATTCTGCGAATGCCTTCAAAGACGAGATATTGGCGAATAATGTAGATAAGAATCTTCTTCGGCATAATTGCTGTAATGTTTTTGTGTACTCTATTTTATGTTTAATTTTTACATATAGTAAGTTTAATCTAGATTTAGCTACCGCTGTAATGGACGTTAAACGTTAGAGTAATCTTAATGGCATGGTAGAAAGCTACGAGTTCTTAATTCGCTTGCTATTTTTCCCACTTTTTCTTACCATCTATCGTTATATAATTTTAGTGCTTCTTGGATATATTTGATGCGTATAAATAAAAATAAGTTAAGGAAGAGAATTAATTTTAAATAAATTATTATTACTACTTCAATCACGGGTGATTTCATTTAAAGACTATAAGGTTTTCTTTATTGCTACTAAAATATTATTATTTTACAGAGAGATTCATAAAAATGTAGAATTTATGTGATAAAATATGTTATAAATTGCACGTTTTGAAGCATAAATCCTTCTCCACGCATAGAATACTCGATGCCCGACAGACATTTTGACGTGCCATTCTCACTTATGTCATAACGATATGTCAGTTGTTGATAAGTAGAATTAGAAATAAAACGAAAAACATTTTCATAAGAATTTTTATACTGAAAGCAAACATGTTTGTGCTTTCTTCATACTCCATAAAAGAAATTTATCGATTTTTCGATTGACAAATGATGGAAAATGTTAATAAGCCTATTATTTTCCCTTTATTTTTTAAATAAATTACAAAAATCGATAAATGATAAAATTTAGAAAGTTTACCAATGCGAAAACACAAAATTTAACTGAATAATTTCACAGTTTTTGCGCTCCTAGTTATGATTTTTATTAGTTTTATCGTGTTCTTACTTAAACATTATAATAATAAAAATAAAATTCCAGTAATAATATCTTAAACAAACAGTAATAGAAAATTATTAAAGTATATCTATTAAACATGAAATTGTAAACTAAGGTATAGTTTAGGAGTTCATGGAAAACTTTTAACTATGTATTTCCATGCAGCGTCCCTTATATTAATGCATGCATCCTCTAACTTGCTTCTATAAATTTCAATTTTTTCAGTGCTCATTGCTAATGTTGGGGAGTGCAAGGGTCTGACAATATCTCCTTCATTCCAAATGGCACAGTCTCAAGGTTGTGCCATTTGGGAAAGTACTGTAGTATTAGATCCTTTATTAACATTACACTTGTTTTCTTTAAGCCTGACTCCCAAACAACACCAATATAGTTTTTTTTTTATTCCTAGTTGTATGTTTTCATAAGGTATCTTGTAGAACTCTGCTTTTTCTTCTTTTTAAATGTTACCTTTGTTATTCCTTAAAATTGTATATAGGTTCAGAACTCTTTTTAAAACTATTTTTGACCTCTTGTGGTTTATAATTTCTTTCATGATGCTTTTTGTATTTTTGTTATATGTGAAATTTGTGATTTTACTGGGATCATGGTTTGAAGCTTTGCTGTGCCCATTTCATAGCTTCTAATCATTCCTGTTATTGTGCCTGTTATATATCCCAGAGCTTCAGCCATCTTTATAATTTTGTTGATCTCCCTTTTTCTGTCCACAACACTACCACAATATAGAAAGCCCTTCTAATTAGAGTTTGGAACAAATTGAATGATCCTTACTGGTATAAGCTGAACTCTAATTGTAAGATAATGCTTAATACTTTTCTTGTTTGTTTTTGGTTTCACATAATTTAGATAAAATTTTACTTTTCAGTTGTTTTGTTGCATAAATAATACAATGTTAATTTTCATGTTGTTCTTATCAGTAGTTCCTGGGATATTGATTAAAGTAATGATTATAATTACTTTTTGGATATGAATGTGTATAGGTACGTTAAAAGTCCTGTTCCATGGAATAAAAGCCCTAGAAGTTTTTACAAGAATTATAACACAAGTCTGTTGAATAGCCTCTCAGATCACCCTGTTCCTGTAGATTGTTTCTTATGTGATCACCTTAAATCCGCATCCAATTTTAGAACAAAATAAAATTTAAAAGATAATATCAAATCAGAATTTGAAACCATTACATGTTACTCTATCTCAAACATTTTAAGATAATATGTTAAATAAGTAAAGAAGGAAGTGTTTAAAAGAAAACGATAACCAATTCAAATGTTTAATAATAATAATAATAATAATAATAATAACTCTCTTGTGGTGGGAGAGTCCAGTAATTTTACTGATCCATAGGGCAATGCAGGGTAGAGCACAAGCTCCTGGTAGGGACACCCATGCCAGTTTGGTCTATGGGGAAAAATNTTTAAAAATATTAATCTTAATTATCTCTAGCAATTAATCCAACATTTTTATAACTTCGCAATGAAAGTTGGTGCAGTTAAGAATTTTTCTCATCATCTCTAGTTTCAAATGCGTAATTATTGGTACAAAAAGTATTTCTTTACGCTCTATAACACTTCTTTAATGAGAAATATAATGTAAAAGTATCTCCAGACAAATTGTTTGTGACTCGAGATACGAAGATTATTTCCAAAAAAAGAAAAAAAATTATTTTCCTCTAAAAATAATGACAATATTTGGAATAGTCAATTAATTGTAATTTAATGCACAATTATGAAATAATTATATTTAAATTAAACCCGGATTTGCACGCAAGTTGTAGTTTGGGACCTGATGCTAACAGACTACAACTTAAGACCTCACGCTTTTAAATTTACTATTATTTAGTAGGGATAGAGGAACTCGTATATTACGTCTTAGGACATCTGTCACAGATTTAAACACATTTTATTACTGTTTAAATTCAAAGCTTGCTTTTTCGAAACTAAATCAATAAATGCAAATTACAATTGTAATTTTAAGTTTTTAAATGAATTTACATTCAGAATATTTATAATTTAAAAAATAATCTTAAAAGCTGTAATGAAATATTTTATATGTTCAATGGCTGCCACAATTAATTAATGATAGATCCATTTCAAAATATATAAATATTCTTGAAAATTGCAAGAAATCGAGGAACAACGTACTATATATTATGTTTATCAATAATTTTTAATAAGTTTTCAGCTGTTATAATCAAAGATCCGTAAATCTTCTCTAGAATTACAACTATCTTTTGCAATTCCAAGAGATCATCGATAGCATTTAGCTGTTTCGACAGCTCTTTATTGTATTTATATAATAAATAAAATATATGTTTTAACTCCTATAAAAAAAATTCTGTAAATTACAATAGGGTATATAATTTCTACACATAATGACCCAAAAATCAGTTAACCGATTAATGTATATTTTTACCGTAATATAAATTAGTTGAGTAATTTTTGAGTCATCTTGCACATAGGAAAAAATAAAGATACAGTATTCGATTCTAGGTAGACAATTTAATTATTTTAAAATAAATACATAATATAATATCGCACATATATACGAGGTATATATATATAGACGGCCGGATGGTCGAGCGGTCAAGGTGGCAGCCAACTACTCTGGGGGACCGGGAACGAATCCTGACGGGTCAAAATAAATTTCGGGATGGTCCGNTTCAGTTGTTTTGTTGCATAAATAATACAATGTTAATTTTCATGTTGTTCTTATCAGTAGTTCCTGGGATATTGATTAAAGTAATGATTATAATTACTTTTTGGATATGAATGTGTATAGGTACGTTAAAAGTCCTGTTCCATGGAATAAAAGCCCTAGAAGTTTTTACAAGAATTATAACACAAGTCTGTTGAATAGCCTCTCAGATCACCCTGTTCCTGTAGATTGTTTCTTATGTGATCACCTTAAATCCGCATCCAATTTTAGAACAAAATAAAATTTAAAAGATAATATCAAATCAGAATTTGAAACCATTACATGTTACTCTATCTCAAACATTTTAAGATAATATGTTAAATAAGTAAAGAAGGAAGTGTTTAAAAGAAAACGATAACCAATTCAAATGTTTAATAATAATAATAATAATAATAATAATAACTCTCTTGTGGTGGGAGAGTCCAGTAATTTTACTGATCCATAGGGCAATGCAGGGTAGAGCACAAGCTCCTGGTAGGGACACCCATGCCAGTTTGGTCTATGGGGAAAAATGAAGCTAAGAGTGACTACAACCCACATTCTGTGGAGACATTTATCATGATAGTAACCAGGTCTAAGTGTGATACTGGCCCAGATATTGCCCGAGTTAACAAGATCCACATTCATGGGTTAGGCAGAGTCTCACATTTGAAAAAATAGGCCACAGTCTCCCTTGGCTACTGGTGCTGGTCCAAGCATGGCTACTGCAATGCCCTCGACAGAACTGAGGAGCCAACCCAGCCCTGGTATTACTGTGGCAATGCATCCACAGACCACAAAAGCTGGAAAACCATGCCAACGGATGAAATGGACAACAGAAATGAACAAGTTTATCNCAATGCAAAATATGTAATTATTTTCGGTAATCCAGACACTTTTGGTAATCTGACACACCTTTGGTCCCATACCTGTCGGATTATCAAGGGACAACTGTAATTATATTCTGGAATCCCAGGAAACAGTTTACTTTTTTCTGGAGTCCTGGGACAAGCAAAAGATTGGGAAATGAAAAACCTTATACATGAAATATTATTAAAGTAATCAAATAATCACATATGGCATATCCAAAAATAATTAATAACAGTCCAATGTTGATATTAATAACTTAATTGTAATTGAAATTAATTGTAAAAGTATGTAGTGTAAGTATGTAAATAGGGCAAGTGGGTGGATGCATTGTAACATCACTGCACCTGTTGTATAAAAACGAGACGACTCAGATGAGGTGAAGCTCACATTCAAATGAGGTGAAGCTTAGATTCGAATGAGTTGGTGCTAAGAATTGAGTGATCAATGAAAGGTTTCCAGGATCTATTAGGTAACCAAAAAAGTTCTGTCGTTTTTTGTGAAACTACAAAGTTTAAAGAATGTTACACGCAATACACAATAGATGACACTAAAATTCCAGCAATATGTTAATCAAGATTTAATGCTGACTCACCTNCTTACTACACCATCACAAGACTCGAAACAAACATGACAGCATACAGACAACAACTACATCATAAATTCACACAACAATATCCTCACCTCACTGTCACCGAACAAAGGGCTGTCGATCAAAAAAGAACAATTATACACAACAACTTTATTCCACAAACAACAGGTTGCTGATCAAATACATCAACAGACAGAAACATTTAACATTAATCAAGATCACGTAACCTGTCAGGATAATCCAGCAACAAGCATTGATAATAGCACATATATAACAACTACCACTAATGATACTACAGGCACTTCCTCACTGATAACATAGATATAGATTTAGTTAATACACTCTCATTTATATTTCAGGAAACACTCACTAAATATACAGGCACAGATCCCACACAAAGACCACGAATACCGAANACACACACATGTATATAACATTTTTAAAATGTTATATATATATTTAATAATATAACTCGCATTCAAAACATTCTTAAAGGGGATTTTAAACTGGGATAAGTTTAAGGAAACAAATTGTTTAGCAATCTAAACTTAATTTTTCTTTTTAAAAATATATATCGGATGATCTCTAACGAAGACAATCGCAACAATGTCAAAATTTTATTTTATGCAAATAATAATTATAAATGTAGGTGTTCGAGGTGACATCGTTCTCGCTACAGGCACGAAATTATATTACCGAATGAAATTTAATAAATTCGGAATAAATCAGAGAATTCTTCGAGTTCTTCCTATATTGGACCATACGCAAACTCACTGGTTGATTCCCTCCCTGCATTGATGTTCTGACTGAGTTACTATACTGAATCACGAATTCCATTTTTTATTTACATATTTAATATATACAGAATTTTCAGAAATTTCAATATGGTTTAGTTTTACCTTCGAGTAAAACTAAATACAAAATCACAGGAAAAAAGATATTAAAATAAAGAAATCTACAAATGATGCCACGGGAATGATGACCAAAGATAGAAGGAGCCCATACTATACTATGACGCAGACACCATTATCCAGAATTTTTCTCTCCAGTAGATCACTGCATTTTCAGTACATAAAGACAAAATCAACTAAAAATTGCAACCAAAATGTTTGCATCTTTTATCTTATTGATTAAAAAACAAATAAAGCAAACTTTAGACTTATCTTAGACCTTAACAAATAGCAGTTATCACAAATTAATCTGACTTCCATAATCAGTCAGTTAGAATACATCAGTTATTGTCTTAGTAATTACATTCATAAGGATATCAATAAAGATTTATCTGTAGAATCTCGTCCATTGATAGTTTAGAATAGTCCATTGATATTAATAATATTTCGATGAAGCCAACCTTACACAAACCCATTTATTCGTCTCCTATCAATTAATTGCCATACTCATTTGGTATCCATTATTATGCTAAATGTCATTTCTCGAATGATCCGACAATACCTCTTTAATCGAACACACGAACAGTACAAAAGAACGTCGAAAACGATTTTCATTTTCGATTTTTTTAAGAATACCACTTAACACAGCTGTTGCACCCGCTGTAATCGAAAAACATGAAAAGGTGCCATATAAAACCTTTTCTCTTAATTCACGATTTATCCACTTTTGCTATAGAATTATATAGATTTTGAACATTTTCAAATAAATTTTCATGTACAAGATTTCAAATATAGTTTGCCATTTATATCTCGAAGACCACATCGCGTAAGTGTGCAAACATTGTTCACCTCTTCGATGCAAGGAGCGGCGCGACATATTTTCTGGTATGTTATTAATTGAATGATGTGATCTTTAACTATATAAAAGCAACGTAATAACATTTCAAATTTATTAAAGTGCATGGAATATGTTCAATCAGTTGTAACTAATACCATTAAAATGTTATTATAATTGATAAGTTCTTAAAGCAATAATTGATAATTTAAACGCTATTCTGAAGATAAAGTACCACGCTGAAGAACAATCGATAGGAAATTACAAATTCTAATGCTCTTATCTCTTACTGCGTTATATTGATTTCCGCAATCGTGTTAAACTGGGGACTTTGAATTTAAAAAATATTCAATTTTTATTTGTTTATACTTGTTATATTCGTAACGAACTATGAACAAAGACTGCAGTCGCGTATCTTTAAACAAACGGAGTGCTGGATATGTCGATAAAATTTCGTAGACAAATAGATTTTCAGGTCTTAGTGCCAACATAAATCTTATAACTACAGAAAGAATACTACTTCCTAAAATATGAATTTTTAAATTAATTTATCATAGTTTTATTTATATAAATGAAAAAATATTATTATTTGATATAAAATAATAATAATTAATGTTATTTACAGAATATATGATAATTGTTTCTTATTGTTAAACTTTCATAGTAAATTGTGGAAATTCTATTTAAGAAAATTACAGATGAATAGTTTATTAATGCTTTTCATTATAAATTATTTTATAAACGTCATAAACGCAAATTTTAAAAGAAACAAATCAGCAAGCGAACGTTTCAATTTTAATTATTGATATTGCTGATGTAAACCTTTTCCCTTTCTGTATGACTGTATGTAAATATCATATACAGTCTAGGACCTCGCGTTAAGAGATTACAGCCACTATTAATTCGAAGTGGAGCGTATATATTTTAAATTAATTAAATAAAAAATATGATTAAAAATTGCAGCCAGACATTGTAACGACGTCACAATAAATATTTGCTCGTTCATATAAAGAAGTGTTGAGAAATATTCATTTGGGATTTATTTTCGCAATTCTGTACTTCTTTAAACAAAAAAAAGCAGCTAACGTATTTAAATTTTTGACAATATCGAAAATAACTTTAATTTAAAAACACAAATATTTTAAAAAGAAAGTACAGTACATCATCACGGATGTTCAAACAAATGCAGAATGATCATCAAATTTTTGTACGCTTTTGGCGGTTCACACTGAAAATGACATATAAAACATTAGAAATTTATAAAGTTTCTTTATATTATTGTTGTTAATATTTTGTCAATTCATTTATTTTCACGGTTTTTTACTGATTGACAATGGAAACGGTGAAAATGGCGATAAATGAGAAAGTCAGCTGTCTGTTACGGGTCACAGAATTTAAGTTCTAACAGCTGTGAGATAATATAAAACTAAAAATTAAGCTTTTTATGCATGCGGTATATTTTTATCACGTGTACATTCAAAGGTATTAAAGTTGCTGAAAATAATATTTCAAATACAATAGCAGAGATAACGGAGAAGAGACTTATCACACTGCTACTGGTAACATTAAAACGACACTTCTACCATCAGAATGCAACTTTATTACTGGTATGCATTTCTGCACAAGACCCTCATCGGCCATACATCAAAATATATATGTATCTGTTGTAGAAAGAAATTCACAGAGAAACTGATAAAAATTACAATCTACAATTTAAAACATACCTGTTTAAGATTTATTTCCACCCACACTGCAGAGTACTATGAGGATTACATCACGAACAGGCCAACAATATCTAAACAGACCTGTTCATAATGTAATCCTCATAGTATTGGTGGAAATAAATCTTGAACAGGTATGTTTTAAATTGTAGATTGTAATTGCGATCAGTTTCTCTGTGAATTTGTTTCTACAACAGATACATATATATTTTGATGTATGGCCGATGAGGGTCTTGTGTACCGAAATGCACGTAACATACCACTCTATATCTGGTTCGACTTTCGTCTATCTAACTCCGTTCTCGAGATTAAGGAAGGACAAACAGACAACAGAAGACAGTGGAGATTTATAGGTCTATACCTTTTTAAAACTGCAGCCCAAAATATTACACAAAACAAATATTAATATTTTTATGAAATTATAATGAAACTACACTTTATAACGTATAAAATTAATTTCACTATATAACTTTAGTCCTATACGATTTTCATCTTTGCATAGAAACAGCGATAACGAAAACTATAAATTTATTGTAATGAAATTTAATTATTGAGAGTTTAAACTTTAATAAGAAAAGATTCCGACCCAATAAAATTGTAAAATTCTTTTTTTTAATTATAGTTTAAAGATTTCATTACCATTTTCTTTCATTCTAACTCTACAAAAGAAAATCCAAACATTTTTTATATGCAAAAAGAATTTTAATAATATAGAATAAAAAAATATTTTTTGATGAATATGAAATTTAACGATAAAATCTCAAGCGGAAACTAAAATAGATGTAATTCTCACTACACGTCTCGATCAATAACCATATCAAATTTGAAAGATGCAATTAAAAAAAGTTTAGTAAATAAAATGTTTTGTTTACTTGCCGAAAGTAATTACATCTTACAAAACAAACTACATTAAGAAAATAAGTCAAAACACGCGGTTTCCATTAGTAAATATCGATTTTTGTAATCCATCTCTTCGCGGATTACAAGTACCAAAGTACCAATCCCCTTAACTCTTAGCATTATCATTTCGGGAAAATTATAATTAAATTTATTTTATGCAAATTTTAGTAGTTATTATACACACTTTAGCATTTAATTTTATACATTTAAACATTAAATTCTACAAAATAAACATTAATTTAGGTTATTACAATTCATAATCTCTGATGTAATTTAACAAATTTCAACGGGGCGTAAGATAATAAACATATTAACATTGAATTAAACGTTCAAATATTAATTAAGTGTACATTTTTAAATTTAAACACGTAATTTTAATTCCATAAACATTTATAAGTTTAAGGAGCCAAATGTATGTTACTTTAAAAGAAATGAAATTAGCGATTTCCAGACCGAATTTGAAATATTTTACATTAAAAATGTATCGAACTTTTAAATTACATTTTCACTTTTAAGAAGAAGTTTTAGAATTTATGAAAACGTTTATTTATAATCGAATTCATTCAATTTTTCTAGCTTTTAATGTAGAACTTTTCTATTTCGATGAGAAAAAGGATCGCACGAAAACACGAATTAAGCGATTTATATTTTCTATAAATCTAAATTTAACGTTTCGTTATTCATTTAAAAATTAATTTTATGCGCGATATCGTTAAGATCGTCGCTTGCAGAAAATACGATTCGACAGTTACAACCTATCATCTGGTATTGTGAAAGAACACATTTATCGATTATTCATCACAAATTTGGATGAATAGTATAGAAAATTGCATCTTAAATAATGATTAGACTATGCAATTTAATTATAATTTATTCGTTACAGTACGTTTATAATTAATTTCTTTTAAAACTCGATACATTTTTAACAAATCTTACGCAATTGTTTTCGTAACCGCAAGAAACCATCGATGCTCGTATCAAATTATAGAAAATTCAAGAGAGAACCAATGATTGTTTCCAACTGCAAGAGATAATCAATGATTGCTTCTAATTGCAAGAAATTACCAGAGGTAATCAATGCCCATATCAAATTACAAGAAACAATGTTTATTTCACGTAATTTGATACAAAAATCGAGAGAAATAATCATTAAAACATTTAACGTTAATGTTAATGTTAAAGTAATTTATTTTTAGTTTAAAAAATCCACAATTAACAAAGTAAGAGATCCATAACTTGGCTAGAAATAAAATTTAATTAAATTTAAGCGTTTTCTAATCAAAATTTAAAAGAAAAATAACGCACACTTTGGCATTTTGTTTGAAATGTTCTGCTGACGATATCAATAATTTCACGTTAAGGTATGGGTATATTTAGATTAGTGATTTGATTTATCTTAAATTCCTTCCCCACACTCCAAGTATTGAGAATAAATTCGTGTTAGAAAATTGGAAAAGTAGAATTCTTATTGTCATTGTTGGAAGCGACGGATTTTCTACACACTTTATTGATGTTCCTGTACAACTAAGCTATAAAGAATTGGTGTTAGGCAGCGCATCGTAAAAAAATCTTATCGATAACAATACATTAGAGTTCGACGTTTCTACCGATGCTAGTAAAGTAATCAAAAAATAGGCCTATTTCTTGATAATAGTTGATGCCAGAAGGTAAATTATAGAAAATATCAACAGAAAAATGCGATAAATTTATTAAATAAAATATTTATATTAATTAATTAATAATTAATATATAAACACATCTTATCAAAGGAGACTATCGGGTTCACTTCGCCGGGCTCTAAAAATTTCGTACAAATTACTCGTTTCGTTGCATTTCTTGTGTATTAAGTAAATATTTTCTTTTTTGTAACATCACAATTCGTAGCAATTTACATCCCGTAATTCGTGTTTAAATTTGAAAATTAATTAACACGAAAACCATGGGAATTAATCTTAACACGATAAAGTTTTCAAATGATATTTGTTAACTAGTTGTACTCCATAGTTCACCAACACGGGATAAACATTGACCTCTTTTTGGTGGAATCTTGGCTAATATTTGCTGCAAGTGCCGTAAATAATGTACGCAACGGGTGCCCAGAACGAAGGGAGTCCTAAGACAGAACTGACAAAAAACTTTGCGCAGAGCAATCGGAATGCCCAATTTCGACAATGTTTATTGGTTATAGTACTTTATTAATATGAATAAAATATCAATTCTTTGAATTTAAACGGTTTGCCATTTGATATTTAAAAACCGATTAATGGATTTTGAGAATTTCCTGTTTGCCAGGCACTGCTCAAAATATTAAATGGCTCTGGTCTTTGACAGGCCCCGGAGGCAGGATCATCTTCAGGATGCGGCTCTTTTATTACTTACAAACTACGATACTAACAAATTATACCTCGTTTTCCTCTTTAAAAATCTTCTTTAAAGTTAACAACAACGAAATTAATGTTTGAAGTTAATTTAGGAATTTCATCAACGAGGATCAATGCTCTAAGAACAATTTCTACCTGTCAAGGGATATTCCGTAACTGTTCTCAAAACAATAAAAAATAATACGAAAATTATTTTAATTACCTTCATTAATTTTCAAACAAACAGTCAATAAAGTTTATAAAAGCTACCAAAATAGACATTTAACATGGCATTTATTAATGGCTCAGCGCATCTCGCCAATGGCTAGCAAACATTATCAATGGCAAGAGTGTAAAAGAATGAAAAATCCAAAAATTTCCAGTTGCTTAACTTTCCCGGCAACATTTGATGGCATTATCTGTTATCATATTTTATTTTAAAACATTTTGAATATTTTTAACCATTATAAAATGGCAAAAAGCCTAATTTTGAGAGTAGATAGGGGTTTTATAAAAAATCGTAAATGCTAATAAAAAGTAAAATCGTTATTAAGTCCGATCCTATTGGAGATACTTCATTTTCTCCCCACCCCTCGACCTTTAATCACTAAAATTTAACAGCATCGATTCCCAAATGCCAAATTTCAGAAATTTTCGACAAAAAGCGCACGAGTTATTAAACTTCAGAGGTAAACACGCACCAATATCCATAAATACAGGAAAAGATCCCGAATTTTTTAAAAATTTCTCTACGTTTCGAGGTTCCCCAAATCCAAAAGTGTAAAACTCTTTGGGGAAAGGGCGGCTTTTTCACCCATCGCCATACTTTTCCTCTGTTACGTATCAACTTTTTCTCGAGTAAACTTTTTTCTTTCGATTCTACAGTCGAGAAAGAAAATTCGATTTGTATCATACAATCGAGACACAAACGAACATTTCGCATGATGAGAATCGAAAATAAGTTTTGAAACCTTCCAAGTAATTTTTTTTTCCCACTTGAAATTTTCTATCCTCGATAATTTTTTTTCTTCTATTTTCTATACTACACAATTTCAAATAAAGAAATCAACAATACCCATTCTCTACCATGTTTTTATTTAGAATTTTTATTTGAAGGAATGCTTTTTTTAATCGAATAACTTTTTTAAATGTATATAAGGGCTATGTATAATCGTAAAAAATTAATAAAATTTAAATCTCATCTACTGTACAAATACACTTTTATGTATACACGAACAAAGGGAAAGTACGGCAATGGGTCAAAAAACGATTCCCAAATTTTTACATTTTTGAACTCGGGAACCTTAAAAAGTCTAAAAGTACATACGGAAAAACTCCAAATATTTTTGTACGAACGTATGTGTTTGGGGAGTCGTTCACCCACTTTAAAGCTTAATAACTCCCGTGCCTCTTGTCCAAAATTTATGAAATTTTGCGAGGAAATTTGTGTAGATCTTACTAAATTATAGTGGTTAAAGATCGAGGGGATGGAGAGATAGAGACGGTCGCGTGTCGTATCTCGAGTGGTGCCGGACTTAATGAAGTTTACTCGTGATTAGCATTTATAATTATTTATAAAACTCAAAATTAAGCTTTTTTGTCACTTTATAATAATTAATAATATAAGTGTTTTTAAAATATAATCTCCCGACAGATGGCGCCACGAGTTATTTTAACTGTTACGCCAGGAAAGTCCCGCAACTCATTGCTAGATTTTCTTTCTTATTAATGTATGTTTAAAGAAGTAATAAAAGAGTAAGTAACTAAGTATAAAAAAGTCAATTTTTTCTTTATTTTTTAATCCTCGTTTCCTTATTGTAACAACAAAATGAATCGGGCACTCGGGAAAAAAGTATGTTTTATCAATCGATAATGTAAATATTTATATAGAAAAAATGATATTAAATGTTTTAAAAATTCTACATTAATANTATTAAATTACATTGTTTAATTAACTTAAAATGCATCTTGAGAATAAACTAGCAATTTAAATTTTTGATTGACTGTATTAAAGTTCTGCTTTGATTATATTCTGATCACAAACATTAAGAAAACTGATTTCTTAAATTAAATAATTTCATTTTTATTTAGATACACATAGCAGGATTCAAATGAGTTCCTTGCCTTGAATAGTTTAAACACTGATGCACAACCACTTTTTAAATTAATCTAGTCAGGCAACAATATACTTTTTCTAGTGCTTTTCATGTATCTGGATGTAAAATGTAGAATTACATGAGTCCATTTATCATAAGATTGTTCTGACATTGTTTTGACATCAATTTGAGTTATCAAATGAGGCAAAAGCAGTATTGCAGGAGGCATTATAAATGATTGCAAAAGATGACTTATAGAAATGCTTCCAGAAGCTGTACAGCCACTGGAAAAAGTATATCATTGTTCAAGGCGATTAGTTTGAAAGTGGTTGTGTATTAGTGCATAGTTTAAACTATTCAAGGCAAGTAACTATACACCAAGTCCCTGAACTTTTGGATTCTGTTACATATTAATAATTAAAAGTTTTTTCTTGCATATATTCTTGGTACATCAATAAATGTAAATTTCATAAATTTATTTTTCTTTAAATTTAGATATCTTCGTCGCTTTAAGAAAATTAATCTCAAGGTATTAAAATCATGGTGCAAGCAGATTTTAAAAGGCTTAAACTTTTTACATTCACGCTGTCCTCCTATAATTCATCGAGACTTGAAATGTGACAATATTTTTATAACGGGAACAACAGGCTCAGTAAAGATTGGTGATTTAGGTTTAGCTACTTTAAAAAATAGGTCATTTGCTAAAAGTGTTATTGGTAAGTTTTTAAAATTTTAATTTTTAACTTGTTTTTTAAATCATTTATTTTATTTATCTTTAAATTATCTTTTCAGGTACACCAGAATTTATGGCACCAGAAATGTATGAAGAACGATATGATGAATCTGTTGATGTATATGCATTTGGAATGTGTATGTTAGAAATGGCTACATCAGAGTATCCTTATTCTGAATGTAGTGGACCAGCTCAAATATACAAGAAAGTTATTAGTGTAAGTATTCTTAACCTTGTGATCTAAAGATATAATAAAATTTACATTTAATTATATCTTAAATCAGGGTTATAACCCAAGGTTTACATACAAATTTTGCATGTAAATCTGTATGTTTTCGATACTTTTAGCAATTATTTTGATTCTTTTTGTCTATTTAACATGAAAATTTATAGGCCAAACTTATGTTTGCTTATTAACGTATTTTTGTGGAATGATCAGCATGCTGGTCTATCCAAGAGAGACTATGAAATCAGATACAGTAGAACCTCAATTATCCGGATTTTCGATTATCCGGATTGTTCAAAATAAACAAAAATTTTACGAATTTGCTAATTTGCACTTGGCGAATTATGATACTGTTTATGTATGTGATGGAATGAATAACTTTTTTTGTTTGAACAATGTCTCACCCGGCACAGTGGTCGTAAACTCTTAAATATATTTTGTGTCATAATAAAAATATAACTTGACATACGTATTTATAAATAATTTATATTCAAATTACATCATTTCTATGACCAAGGGTGGCATATGGGCAACGTGGGCCACCACCTATGCCTTGCAGTCCAAAGAGTCTCACGCCTCAAAGGTTTATGCATTACTTAAAAGCTGCAAATGCGATGAAAAAATTTTACTCATCATAAAATGATAAATAATTTGTCAAATTTTTATTCATAAAAATACAGTTTCAACTGCTTTTTATTTTATAAAATCCGTCTTCTTGTGCCACCAGAGGGCCTTTTAAACAATAAGTAGTCTGTTAGCGCTGGTCAGTAGTATTCCAAATTCAATACGAACGTTTGTTTCTTGAAAATTTGATCACGATTTAAATACAGTATTTATTTTTAATATTACTGATATGTCATCGAAAAGAAAATGTGTTGTATTATCATTAAAAGACAAATTAAAGTATTTGTTTCGATTATCTGAATTTTTCCTTATCCGGACTACCTTCATCCCCAATTAGTTCGGTTAATCGAGGTTCTACTGTATTTCCGTATAGTAAAAACTAGCATGTTGGTTTATCCTGGTGAATGCAGGCATGCTGATTTAAGGGAGGTTATAGATCCCTCTCTAGAGGGCACATTAAAAAAATGAACGAGTTATATCATGTAAAAATGAATGAATTTTTATTCTAAAATTGTGAAACTGTTAGCATTTTATCAAAAACTATGATTATATGTTTAATTACTTCAATTATATTTTCTTTCTAATGATGTAAAATACTCGTGGGATGACAAAAGTGTTGTTTATTTTATTGTAATTCAATTAAAAAATGCAAAAATAAGCATATTAAATTTCAGTGGCAAATTATCTCAACTTATACACTGATTAATATCCACTTTTTATGAAATTTGAGAAGAAGGAGTTATTTTTAAGGTCAGGGTAGATATAATGCTGCCCACACTGACTAACTTCTACTACTGTTGATGTCAATAAACCATTAATTGTTTTATTGCACTGTAAATGAAAACTCTCTTTGCAGTTTTAAGTCTGTAAAATTATAATGTTATTATTTTATTGTAAAACATGAAGATCAACAACACATCAACACCGGGTATGGAAATCAACACACTATCCAGAACCCTATACTTCATCTGAGGAAGAACTATTTAACGGTTTGAAAATGTTAGTGATAAACTGTATTATTCACAAAACACACTGGTAACAGGTTCTGGATAGAGTGTTTATTTTATTGTAATTGGAAGAATGTTTTCTTTAACATTTAATTAACAACTAATTTTGTTACATCTGATTAATTTTATTTTTTAGTCTCAGTTAACTCTGGGTTTTCTGGCATGCTGGTCTCCCTTGGTTTTACGCAGCATGCCAGTCATTCCTTGAAAATACAGTATATCATCGTAGTGTTTAAATATTGAAGTTTGAAATGCCTACATTAATAATAATTATAAAATAAAATTGAAACTGGTTTAAAATTTACTTTAAGAAAGTATTTATTTTAATAGGATGATATTGATTATAATTAATTTTCTATAGATTTCCACTAGTTTCATTGAGTTTACTATGTTTTTGTCTTTGATTTCCTTAATTACTTAGGCTTGGTCCCATAATATTGTGTTGTTTACATTCATTTAGCACTAGTCTTGTTAATATTGATACAACCAACATGGTATTATGGGAAGAAGCCAAACTAATTAAGAGAATCAAGTATCAAAAATTAGCAAATAGGAAGATAATTACTTTTATTAATACAAAAATTTTATATTAAAATGCAAACAAAAAGATTGATTTAATCACAATTGAAAAAAAATAAATTTTAAACTAGCAGATTTATTTTAAAAAACTAACATTTTTGACTGTTTAAGACAACAGTCAGTTTCAAATTAGAAAACAGAATTCTAAGATATAAACATTATATTCTAAAATATATCATTTAAAAGCAAAATCACATAACATTTGATATTAAAAATTAATTAATTAACATTACTTATGCCTTTTTTAAATGTTAAGCTAGGGCAATCTGAAAGAAATCCATTATTTTTATTGTTGGAAAACTATGTTTATTTTGATTAAACTTTTTAGAATTTATTCTAAAATGTAGTTTTCTTCATTATCTATTTTTTCCAGTGTAATAATTTTCCAATGCAATTTTTTATAAAAATTTAACAGTTTTCAATCAAAAAACAAAACAAGATAATTTTAGGTAATACATAATAATACAAAAAAACAACTGTTTTTTGGCATTAAAAGTCTGTAATAAAGATAAAATATGTATGCAAGTAATTTCAATGATGCATTACCATCTTCATCAGACAAAAAAATTTTTTTGTATAATGGAACATTGAACAAAAAGTTTTTTAAATAAATAGAACACAAGTTAAAAATGTTTTATTACATATGCAAATTCTTAACAATCTTTTTGCCAAGTTTTAAAAAAAAACCAAATGCAAAGGAACACAATTATTATACAGGAAATCCTTATTAATTTGAATTTGGATAGTTCAAAATCCTGTTAGTTCATAACTACATTAGAGCATCGATTATCCAAAATAATTCAGGACTGGGGTTGTTTGAATAACTGATTTTTCAGATAACTAATCATTTATGAAAAAATATATTAAACACAAAACTGTACTGTATATATTTTGTATCATACATCTTACAAATACATACCTTACATAAAGTAGTACATTAAAGTAGGCCTACAGTTTAGGTTGGTAGGGAGGGGGAGAGTGCTGCAGTGCCAGAAATTTGAATTTGTCGATTGGAATGCTTTTGGTTAACTGATATTTCGGTTGATCGGTATTTGGATAATTGATGCTCTACTGTATATTGTTTGTCTTGGCCAGAGATACAGAGATAGATTTATATGTTAAGGAATTTGGTTAGTTTGAAATATGGCTACTTTGTAATTCAAAGTGAAAATTCTGTCCAAACTGTAATGTGCATATGTTAACTTGTTTGTTTAGATCGAAGTGCTTCCATACTGTAAGTGAACAATAGACCAAGAACAACTCTGATCTGGTCAGCATGGCTTTGCTTTTACAGTAACACATTTTCAGGTGTTACCTTACCCATGGACTACACCTTTTTTCTCTTATTTCATCAAATACGGCTGGGTTTCAGGATTACAAGATGGGGTTAAAAGTAGCAGATTGAGATATTTATAGGGCTCTAGGCTACTACTTTTTGCGCCATTTTAAAAATAATTTGGTCTACATTTTGAGGAATTCTGCTTTACTTTTTATAAAATCGATCTGGTAGCCTGTGAGGTTCTCATCTGACACCTGCAGTTTATTTAGATAAATAATAATAATAATCAGTGTTGCCACCTTTTCAAAATTGCTGACCTGGACATTTTAAAATTAGGATATTATACTTAAAAAAACCCTAATTTTTTTATTTCTATTGTGAGTAGAAAATAAAAATTTTTTTTTATTAGAAGGTAAACATGTACATGATTAGGATTTCTCCAACAAGATCCCAGGAAATCTGGGATCCCGGCTGTTTTTTTAACCTGGGAAATTCTTCTCATCTTGGGAAATCCTGTAAATTTCTTAAAAATTTACTTTTTTCTTATTTTGTGTTAAGGTTGAGGAAATTTTGCAAATAGAAAGTATAATTAACCCATAAACTGTCAGAATACATTTGTATTTATTAATTTTAAGCCGGCTTATTAGTTTAAATTTTTGCTCATTATGGCATGTCACACAGTGTTAATAATCAATATGTAGCCTACTTGTGGCAGGACCTTAAAATTCTTTACTTGTTGGAACCTGTTATATCTCGAATAATTGCATCGATGCCATCTTAATTTTTAATCATGCCCAGTAGCTTCAATAACTGCATTATGCCAGGTTGTGCAAATTCGTCCAGTATACAAACGAGTACGAAGTATGCAAGTATGAAGTTTTTCTTCATAAAACTTGATTATTAAAGCCAAATGAACTGCCGTACTATTGGGCTATAAGCTCGATGTCGTTATTAAAGCAGCTGAGGTAGACAAATCAAGAATACTAGATGGCAAAAGAAGTACTGTAACGCATCTGGAAAACAAACTAGAAATCTTCCAGGCTATAGGTGAAAAACACAACATTCATCTTCTCTTGAATGCATTAAAGACGATTCCACCTGCATCAATTGAATCGAAAAGGGCATTCTTGGTAGCAGGACTTCTCATTACTAAAATAAGAACTAGATTGAGTGATCGGAATATTGATCATCTTTGTTTTTTAAAATCTTATTATAAAAATTTACAATAATANTAATTATTATATCATAAATAATAATGTAACGGTTTAAACTTTATGATATTCCAGTGTAGGTAATATTCTGAAGCTGACACTGTTATGGGTCCCCTTCTCAACTAGTAACAATGGGGCAACATCCAACAAAGTAAGTAACAATGGGGCAACATCCATCCAACAAGGATCTTGCTGCACTTGCAAATATCTCGAGGCCCGAGTGGTGGAGAACGGAATGGTGGGGTGGAGTGAACTGAAGCTTAATTATTGGTTAATGAAATCATCATAAATATACACATAAAAATATTATCCACGTCACTATGGACCAAACTTATAAGCTCATCTTGACCATATTTAACACTAAACACTGAAGAAGATATAATCGAGAACGTACCAGAAACGAAGTGAAAGAAAATACATAGGAACGAAAATGACATCCTCTACATCAACGAATAGAGAAAAATATTGGTCCATTCTCTATAAGAGAGATAGGTCATCAAAGGGGGAATCGTTAAAATAGAAGTAAAAATCTGATTTCTCGTGTTAAATTGCACAAGAGAGACGAGTGAGTGCAGTCTGAATCGAATATTCAGACTGTACTCACTCGTCTCTCTTGTTCAATAGAACCATTTTATGGTTCTATTGAAAAATTATAAAATTTATATAGAAGGTTATCATAGAAACAATAATTGAGATGTACGAATAAAAAAGATGTCTGAATCGAAGATCCAGACATCTTTTTTATGGTTCTATCTGTTCTAGCCTAAAGGTTGAGCCGTAGAATTATTAAGCCGCGCACCAACGAAAGATTCGAGGATCTAGCTATTAATATATTATGGTGGTCATACAGCCGAAGGTTGGAATTCTGAAAGCCCTACAGAAAATTTTGATATTTGACCAATTATAGCGACATTTTGAGGTTGTTTGCAGTGAATATTAGAGCATATCCTAAGATCAATATTAAATACCTCAAGCCGTTGGCCTACGATTCTATCACTAAAATAGTCTTATTTTAATATAAAACACTTCAAAATATTCCATTGATTTTGTTGAAAAACTCACTCGTTAAAAACAGTTGGATTGGGAGCCTCGAAGCGTAAGCTTCAGTTTCGCAATGGATCCGCCATTGAATAAAGAACTAATTCATACATGTATAAAGTTTATATATGTTTACCATAATTATTTTTATTTTAAACATTAAAACAGTTTTACTTTATATACTTTAGTAGATATATTTAATAAAAAACAACGAAGAAATACAAAAATTTGTATCACTTTGCTGTAAATTATATAAATTTACTGTACTGAAAATAATATAATAGATAACGATGACATATGAGAATTTTTTGAAAATATTTATTACAAATTCTCGTATTTCATCGCCATTTTTTATATGTTGTAATATCCTTTTCTTGTATTTTAATATAAAAGTTGGATCAATTTAGAAAATGTTTCTAAAAAACCAATTTTGTTTACTGCGATACGGCATTGATCAATAAAACATTTTATTCTTTTCTTATTTATTAAAAATTAAGTATAAAAATTTAAAAATTTGAAGCAAATAATGCCGAGTTTATTAGAAAAAAAATTATATCTAAAACTATAGTTAATGCATAGTAAATATCAATACCTTAATTAAGTAACTCGTACATCATTCGTGTATACACTATAGATTCGATAGGTTTCCCATAAACAATGATTAGAAAATTAAAATCTTTTCTCGACTTTTTAGACGATAAAAAATGTTTTTTATTTCTTATATCAAAAACATTTTCCCAATCTTGTAAAAATTAATTATAATTACAAAATCTTGAATAAATGAATTGCGGTGAGATTGGAGTGAGTCAAATGAAAGTTAAATTTTCAAATGTTTTAAAGTAGTATTAACAAATAAAACGATTTAGTAATTCTTAAATGACACGTAAATTAATTTTATAAAATTTTTTTAAATATATTAATATATTCTTTTTATTCTCAATGGCGTTTGGTTATTTTTATTTNAAGGTTCTGTTAGCACTCACACCACCCAAAGATGGTTTACAAAATTTTCTTCCGGCAATGAGTCGCTTAAAGATGCGCCATGAGAATGATGTTCAATTACAGGCTGCAATCGAAGAATATTCTGCTCAAACTTGTCAGATGTTAGCACAAAGGTTCTCCGTAAGTGATGAAACTGTCCGTTTACATTTGCATTGTCTTGGGAAAGTTTACAAGCTCAGTAAATGGATACTTCATCAATTGGCACCTGCCAATATTGTGCATATGGTGGACTGCAAATGGAATTGTTCACTATGAACTTATACCATCTGGCCAGACTATTACTGCTAATGTCTACAGTGACCAACTGCATTGAGTTCACCAATCACTTTTGAAAAAACCACCAGCTTTAGTGAACCATAAAGGCGTTCTTTTTCTACACAATAATGCTATAGACATCATGTTGCACGTGTGACCTCTGACACAATTCAGACCCTTGGATGGGAACCTCTTTTGCACCCTCCTTATTTCCCTGACATTAGCCCTTCTGACTATCACCTATTTTTAAGCCTAGATAATCATCTGCGAAATTGACAGTTTAGAAATAGAGAGGTTATAGAAACGGAATTAGGGAAGTTTTTCAACTCTAAAAATCTTGACTTTTATAAAAATGGAATTTATAAGCTTGTTTCCCGTTGGGAACAGGTTATTGAATGTGAGGGTGGTTATTTTGATGAATAAATTGTGTTATTTCCTATACATTTTTACGTTTGTTTTCTTTCAACAAAAAACGACAGAACTTTTTTGGTTACCTGATAGTAACTGAGTTTTGGTGACACACAGTCAAATTTGTAATATTCATTGTATTTTACGAACTTACGAACGGCACTTATTGGATTACATTAAACTGACCCAATGTGATAGGGTGGATAACAGACAGGTATGTCAATAAGCTGCAGTCTTGGGTTAAGTGTTTTGTCTGTACCAAACTGGCTGACTGCCTTGCTCTTGGTAACATTGTTGTTGACTTTCCTGATGTCCCTAGGTTGTTTGCCTTTGCAAAGATTCATAAATAAGGGCAACAACTTTGTTTGGTAGTCGACAAAGGAAGGGCACCCACATGTAATCTGGAAAAGGCCCCACACACCCTGCTCACTCTCCACCTTATAGCGTCACTAGTCCCGTGAGCTCATAACCCATTTGAAAGATGTCTCTACTCCCCAATATATCACTGTGTTTGACTTTAAGTCTTTCTACACTCTATTGAGCTTCCTCCAGCCTTTTGTGCACTCAGGGACATCTTATTTTATATTGTTGATGATGACACATTACACCACCACATTCTTGAGATGGCCCACTTAATCTGCTATAATTCATTTTTTCAGTTTAACAGCGTAGTCTTTACTCAGGGAAAAGGGATCCTTATGGGCAGCCCTGTATCAGGGGACCTATGTGAACATTGGCTCAACTAAGTGCTCCTTGGGAGTCAGTTACAGGAGCATCTCTATACAACATGTGAGAACTACCACAGCTCTCGCTACATATGGCGCAGATCCTGACATTGAGACGGACTTCAACTTCAACTGGGTAAGGCTCATCCTCACTTTGCCCTTCTAAGCACCTAAGATGGTTGGAGTCCATGCACATATTTAAATCTAGTTTCATCTCTACATGCATTAATTATAAGGCGGATTTGCTTTTGTCGAGGTCGAGGCCAGGCAGGTGCTGATTGACACCAATGTTTAAATGTTGGTCTCTGCTAGGCATCTGAATGCAAGCGCAACATGACTCTTCTGAAATTTCTTGTGCATCAGATTCAAATGATTGTTTGAATGATTATATTCCAAAGCTTTTACATTCCATCAGACATCCATTTAATGCCTGAAGAACTCTGGGGAGTTTGAAAACGTTTCTGGTGAATTTTCATTTTTTTTTCTTTGCACACTGGTCATGAATTGATTCCTATCTTTCTTGTCAGTTGGTTGGAAATAGAATTAAGATAGTTCTTATTTGATTGAAGTTTCCAAATTGTCAGGAAGGTTTTGTACATGTTTGTTTTGTTTGATAAAGTATCTTTTTTTCATTTTACAAAAATTTTCTAGCATTGTTGAATTGTACATGTACAGGCTTTACTAATAAATAGAATTTTTTATATTACATATAGTAATTATTTTGACACTTGATCTTTAGTAAAGATATTTTATTTTTGCCCACATAAGTTTACACCTGGTATACCAACAATGAGCCTTAGTATGCATGCACCATTAGCATATTTTTCCAGGCTTTTGCTTTACTTTCATATAATAAGATGTTATATCCTTAAAGATATATTATAACCATAATATCATAACGTCTAACTTTAATTACATTTTTCAGCTTTTTTATGGAAACAGTTGACTTTAATCATGAATATATGTGATATTTAAATGGCTACTTTTTAAAGAATAGTCATCAAAAGTATAAGTTCTATTGAATTTTTGTAACATGTTCTAATATAAATTCTAATAATTTGGTTAAAGAAAGCATTCAGTATGTTATCAGAGAATTTTGATTTATTATTAAGTAGTTTTTGTTTCATTAAAATTTAACTATGATGAACATCATTATTTAAAATAAGTATATTAATAATTTAAAAATTATTTTTTAGGGTGTTCCTCCTCTAAGTTTTAATAAAGTTGAAATTCCTGAAATGAAGGACATAATCAGTTTGTGCATACAACTTGAAAAAGAAAACAGGTTTATTTTCTATTGTGTTTTAAAATTTTTATTAAAAAATTTCTTAACATTGAATTACATTTCTTGTTGTAATGAATATTTTCAGACCTCGAGTAAAAGAGTTGCTTCAACTTGAATTTTTTCAAGATGAAGTTGGGATTAAAGTGGAATTTGTTAATCGTGAAGACAGCATTGCAAGTAAAGCAATGAAAATGGAACTGAGACTCAGAGTACTCGATCCTAAAAAGAGAAAAGATAAATATAAAGAAAATGAAGCAATACAATTTGATTTTGATATTGAAAATGATAATGCAGAAGAAGTTGCAGGAGCCATGGTATAATTTTTTTAGTTTTAATAAAAACTAATAATAAAATTATATTACTGTAATCATATGTAAATAATCTGCATATTATTGGTTAATTTTAAATTCCAGTTACCACTTTATCAAACAGCTTTTCCTTTGATCTTATTGAGTGCATCTTTAAAAATCATAAAATGTCTTTTACTCACTCACTGCGAATAATTTATTTATTTAGCATACTGGTTTTATTCATGATGCAAGGAATACAACAATATTCTTACCATAAAAGATTATTTCAAGTTCTATATGATATTACATAGCAAACAAAATTAATTTTAAAAAATCAATTAACCAATCAAATGTTCAAAAATTCAAAATTATGAGAACTATCCATAAACAGAAAAGAAAAACCAAAAATACAAAGAAGTATAATCATACTATAAAGTGAAGAAATAATATTACCTGTGAGCTAATCAAGAACTCCCAAATACAAAACAAATCATTATACAGTAGAGCGTCGTTTATCCGAAAGCCAAACAACTGAAACGTCAGTTAACTGAAAGCATTCCACTCGGGCTGTGTCATGCTGAATCGTACGTTTTTGATACTAGATTAACTTCCAAAATATAATTTTTTTTTTCAATATGTTTATTTTGTTTGTACAAAATAAAGAAATAATTTTTAATGATACAATAGCCATGATTATTATTTTTTAAAAATTTTTTGTTAGGCTTAACATTGACAAAAATTCAACACGAAGCAACACGCAACAGAGAAAAATTTCAACATGGGATAAGTTAATATATTTTTTCGTACATAATCGGTTATCCAAAAAATAAGTTATTCGAACAACCCCAGTCCCCAATTGATTCGGATAAATGACACTCTACTGTATAAGCCAAAGTATCCTAATAATAAGTAAAAAATAAAATATTAGGTCTACTACAAAATTACCTAAAAAATAATTTAATTTTTTCAATAAAGAAAAATAATTTATAATTGTAACAATTATCAAAAAGATCAAAACTTTTTCAAAAGAAAAAATTGAAACACCAAAACTACTTTCACGCTGTTTTGAAAAAACAAAACACTTAGCTATCATTTGATGTGCATCCAGAAACTGATCATCTTTACAATGTAATGCAAATATCTATGCATTAATTCTACAAAAAATTAAGAGAATTAAACTTGACTTGCATTGAGATAGAACTAATATGAACTTAATTAATGATGTTATAAATGAATCTGTCAAAAAATGAAATACTTAATTTACATTAATTAATTAAGTATTATAAGAACTCATTGCACCTGTTCAAATTCAAAATTTAACTATTAAAGAAATTTAGTTTGAATATATAGCATCAATTTAAATTATTAGATAATTTACCAAAATTAATACCATTATTAACACAATTATATCTAATATTTTTAAACCACATAAAATTGTTATTATTCAGAACATAATGTAAACATTTCTTACTCCATTTTTCATCCAGTTCCATTGTTCTAAAGATCCAGTTCAAACACTGATTTAGAATATCAAAAGACAAAGGCAATAACAAACATTCTATAAAAATTAAGTATTTTGGGGTGCACCTATATAAACCATATGATTTTTTAATAAACTCTAAGAGTCTGATATATTATCAAATCAGACTCTTAGAGTCTATTGAAATATTTAATCAGTCATAACTCCAATTGTATTAACTCTATGGATGAGATAGGACTATCCAAAGCATGGCAAATATGTTATGAAACATCAATATAATCTGGGTGACATAGTATAGCTCAATGCATGTCTTATATTGGCCTGTTCAATTTTGAATTCTACATGTGCATTCTATTTGATGCATTCCAATTCAAAATGACTTTGTAAACCTGAAGCTGGAATCATGTTGATTACGAAAACATTTGTGAATTGCTATTGATACATTTTACATGTTTTGCTGAAGCTGAAGAGGAAAATATTAATACGTTTTTCCAGTGCTAGTGAAGTATATTTTAACATTAATGTCAAATGATAAAGATTTAATGGAGAAAGTTTTTCTTGCACCAAAACAGTTGTGCCAAGACATACAGTTTTATCTGAATGATCCAGAAATTAATATGGTTATTATAGAATATTTGTGCTTGGTTGTTTATATTTACAATGATTTTTTAATAGAAATGAAATACAGAAAAAGGAATATTTTAATGCTTAGATGGCTGTCTTTGGAGGTATGAGTATTTGATAGGGTATGTTATATGAAGGTTTTATTTTTGCTGTGAATTTCTATGGGGTATATGTCACTACATCTTATCAGCACAAAATAGTGGTACTACTTGCTTTTTGGAAACGTAATATGCTTTTAAGTTGGTAAAAGTAAATTTGAGGAAATTCAAATTTGTTATCAATAAAAGTTATATCAATTCACACAAATAAGTTGTATATTATACAGATTTTTATTTGATTTTATCATGGTAGTTATCTGCAAGTGACAGTATTTTAATAATCTATATGATTGGATTCTGCATGCAAAAAACATGTTTATATTATTTATGTTTCAGACAGAATTTTTCTAAAGTATTAAGTGAATAAAGTTTGTACAGTTTTATTATAATAAATATACATAGTAAATCAAAAATAAACTGAACTTTTGACACAAGTTTAATTATACATCATAAGAGATGACAAAGAGTGGTGTAAGAATTTGTATAATTTTATATTATGCATCATACAAATTCTTACATCACAATAAAGTAAGTTCTTTCTGTAGCTATACATCTCTATCAGCATCTGTACCACTTGTCAAAGCAGTTTTCAAAGACATTTTTTGTCATGTCTTTTAGTGATTTTCATTGCTGAGACTTTACTCTGCTGCTTATTGTAATCTGTACCCCTTCAACTTTGCTTATGTTTTAGGAACTGTTCCCTAAAACATAAAAGCCTGTGAGAATAAAATCAAAAAATTAAGGAGATTGGGAAAGTGGTTATGCCTTTCTCAATCAGATGTTCACTGACTAGGAATGTCAAATGAAAGCTAAGAACATCACAGTAACTAGAGCCCTTAAAGACACCCAAAAAAATGGCTTTCCATAATACAGGGTGGGTGGAATGTAACTAGGCATTGAGAAATTGGTATAATTTTTGTAATAATGTAATAATAATGCATTCATAATAAAATTTGTATGTGTTTGTGTACATCAGTCAATGGAATTTTATAATTCTTGCTTCAGTGATGTTGGCAGTGACCAAAAGAGGCTGTACATGCAATAACAAAAAAGATGGCTGGTGATTGCTGTATAAAAATGGTGGTATATAGTAAAGGGATGTAATGCCACAATCTGTCTGGAAACAATCAAGAATTGTCATTTGAAGCTAAACTGACTACAGGTTTTGGTTGCAGACACAAGAGAAGTGACTATCTATTCACTTCTCCCTGTCTCCTTAAAAGCAGTATCATGTGCAGACTTATTCTCTGTATATATTTTGATTATACTGTTTTCTGTGGGCTACGCCCTGTGCATTGTAATTAAAGTACACTCAATAAATGGAACTCGATGGTGCCATGGTTCCCGTTTCACACTTTCCTATCATTCTTTACTTTCTTCCCTCTTCTCACTTTTTCTAAAACTCTTCATCCTTCCTTTTCAAAGGCTATGACGTAAAGTTTGGCCTTCTAACTTTTTTAATCATATCATATCATATATCCATTCATATCATGACCTGAGGAAAATGTGTCATTGGTGGATTGTGCTGGTACCTATGCTGAATTTTAAAGTATACTCCATATTTCCATTATTTGACAAGTACCATACAGTACATGTCAAATAATTTTCATTATTTTTGTATTAAAAATATAGATGATATAGTGATTTCTCAATACCAGTTACTTTTTACACACCCTGAACTTTGGCAGATGATATACATGCTAGCAGAAGTGTGAAGCTGCAGAAGATACTTATTTTGAAGTTGGTCTTCTATATACACTTATACTATTAATATAATAAAAGTTATGTTAAAAGTTGGATTTATTTTTGATTCTATTATATAGGCGTTTTAATTTATGAATAATGATAAAATTGTCAACATTATCAAATCAAAATATTTTGTTTACTAAAACTGATTGTGATCACTGAGAAAGAGATACAGTTGTGCTTCAACATTTTTTTCGGATCTCTTTTCCTACTACATCAGTAGAAATAATTTTTTTCTGCTAATTAGATGTAAAAAATAAATTTATCTAAAACTTTTCAAAATGATTAAACTTTATTTGAGCAGATTGAAAAACTGGATAGTCCAAATTAAAGTAATATGCCAATTTTGCATACCATACTATGCACTGGGCCTTCTGCTGTGGTGTGATTGCCATTTTGCATTTCCATGCATTTGGACCCTATGTGACTGAATACTAAAATGAACATGCATCATTCTAAAACTTAAAATCTTACAACATATTGCACCCTTTGTCAGAAAAGTTCCAGGACAAATCTCATAAAAAATAGAAAATTGCAATTACTAAGTAATGATCCTAGCTCCTGTCAAAGTTGTCCCTCAGCTATCTATACACAATTGCCAATGTTTCTGGAGGTCTTGGAAGCAAGCTGAGAAAGCTTCAAGTGTGATTCAAGTGTAAGACCTCTAGAAACATTGGCAATTGTGTATAGATAGCTGAGGGGACTACTTGTTAGCTCATTTGTCACAGTCCATTGTATGTCTGCAATATCTTGAAGAAATGTTCCTTTCAGTTGCTTTTTCAATTGTGGAAACAAGAAATAATCACACTTTACTGACAAAGGGTTGCAACTGAAAGGGACATGTCATCAAGCAAGTGAAAGGGATGTTTCGTCAAGATATTGCAGACGTCCAACGGACTGTGACAAATGAACTAACAAGTATCACACTTGAAGCTTTCTCTGCTTGCCTTTAAGACCTCTAGAAACATTGGCAATTGTGTATAGATAGCTGAGGGGACTACTTTGACAGGAACTAGGATCATTACTTGATAATTGCAATTTTCTATTTTTTATGAGCTTTGTTCTGGAACTTTTCTGACAAAGGGTGTATATAGCATTTAGTAATCTCTAATTGCATTACTTTATTTCCTACACATTTGTAATTTTATGACTTCCAAACAAATTATTTAGTATTTCTATATAACTTTATTCAAATTTATAAAATTATATATATAAAAATTTATGTATTTCATAAGTATGTTTTGTATTAAAATTTATGTTTATTTCTTCAAAGGCTATGACCGGCATTCTTATGGAAGACGATGTGCGTCTTGTTGCATTATTGATTCGTATACAAATAGCTTCTTTGCTGAGAGAGAGACAACAAACAACTCAAGAATATGAAAGTAAGCAAACTTCTACAGATGAAAAGCTACAAAACAATGATCAAACTTCACAATTGCAACCAAATTCACAAGCAACAGGAATTGTTCCACAAAAGTCAGCTTACACATCTGCTGCCATTAATATAAATCAAACAAGTAAGTTAATAAAAATGATAGAAATAGTTTTACTAATTAGTTTTATTAACTTAAAATTTTAGAATTAAATTAGAAAACAATCATATTACATCATCTGATGATGATCACTGAGAGAAAATTTTTTATTTAAGAAATGTTTTCACCCTATTACCATAGCCCATCTTCAGGTTTTTAACTAAATTTAAAAAATTGTTCCAAAAATAGAACAGTCTAAATACAAATTTAAAATAGCATGAATTAAGTAAATAAATTATGAAAAATATAAGGTTAACAAAATTAAAATTAAATTAACTCTGTAAGTCATGTGATTCCTTGCCCTTGCCTGAATTGCAGTGGGTCTGTCAAACCCAGTGTCTTAATATGAAATTATTAAATTTTATATATCGCATAAAAAAACTACAATTCTTCCATTAAATTCTGCACTTTGTTTTCTTTCTAGTGTATAAATTACTTGTGTATTGAAAACATTGCATTTTTAATGTTTATTTTTATGTAATTTGATTCAAAATAAAACAAAAAATAAACATATCAAAATTCAACTTGCTTTAAATTATCTCAATATTTATTGACTGTCATTGGGTTTGTTTGTAAATGGGGAAGAATGACTCATTGAACTGAAGTTAGTAGAAATTTTGTACTACTGCAAGAAGAATTGTTAATAGACCCCCTGCCACTCCCTACCACAAGAATCAATAAATGTTAATTGTTTTATGACTCTATTAACAAATGCTTCTTTCTGGGTTGTAAATTGACTAATTGACAAAGTTTTCAATTCATTTTACTCATAAGATTGTTGTCTTTAAACTGATGCAGACCTTGAGTAAGGTCAAAAGTGTTTGTTGGACAATTTATTAAATGTTTTTTGTTTCCAGACAAAGATTTTTCAAGAGTTATCATTAGCACCGGGTAACTAAGTGGAGATATCTTTAAATTTATTTTATTTCATGTACTGTACTATGTGATGATACATGTTATTCTAAAAAATATTCCATTTTATAAAAATTTTAATTTTAAATGAATATTTGGAGATTACACTTGAAACCAATTACAACCAATAAAATAAACAGATATCTGTTTATTTTATTGGTTGTTATTAACAGAGCGCTGCTGTTTGTGTAAATATAAAGGATGGCCCAAAAGTGAGTTAACAGCTGCATGTTACTATTTATGATTGGTTATGAAAAATAATATGTATGTATTCCAAACTGGTTTAACCATTTCTAAAATAAAGTTTAAACAATATATCTTGGTTAAGTAATTTTTGGGTTATCTTGTATTTTATTATCTTCATTTCCAAGAGGCATTCAAATTTTGAAATTTAAGTGTGTTACCCAAATAGGTTGTGGAACAAGATCTGGATGATAAATGTTTATTATGTTTTAAGTATTTTTTTATGTACTAATGAAATCAGTTTGTTAAAAGAGTGAAATTTAGAACGATAATTGACAATTATCGTTTCATTATTTGTAAATTAATCAAATTACATAAATATTATAAGTATGAGTACTTGATAAAAAAAATATTGGTCAAGTTTTTAAGTATAATGATGACCTTGATATGATGTCTGTTACATAATAACTACAGTTATTTCATNAATCTTTTAAGAAAATAAATAGATGAAATAATAGTTCGTTTCCTAGAGACGTGTATTTATTTCCAGTGAAACGTTTAAAACGTTTCATTCAACAAATCTTAATATTTATGTCTACATCGGCAGTAGCGTGTGTGACGTATTTTCTTATCGTAAATTTGAATATGACGTCAATTGAAATTGATATATTATGACTTTTCCACGTGTACGTCACGCTGTATCGAAAAGTAATTAAATCTCATTTATCGATGCAAATAATTAATTTATTTTACAGAATATTTTACTTTCTCGGCTGTTGTATATAATTGATAGAAAGAGTGGCGTCCGATCAAAAAATGACCCTTAGATTTTTACATTTACGGACTCGGAAACCTCGAAACGTCGTACGTATGTGAGAGTGGACGATTTTGTTCACCCGATTTGAAGCTTAATAACTCCTGTTCCTTTTTGTCCAAAATTTCTGAAATTTTGCAGGCATGTTTGTGTAAGAGGATAATCGATCCCACCAAATTTTGTTGGTTAAAGGTCAAAGGGGTGGGGAGATAGAGGCGGTCGAGCGTCGTATCTCGAGTGGGGTCGGACTTAATAAAGTTATTAGCATTTATAATTATTTATAAAACTCGTCTCGACCCTGAAAATTAAGATTTTTATGTGTTATAATGATTAAAAATATAAAATTTGATAACAGATGGCCCAAATGCTGCTGGGTAAAGTTAAGCAGTATGGTTTTATTGTTTTGCCAATACTAGATCTTTAAAATAATTCGTGAACTAGTTCATTAGAGTCATTAATGAACTCACTAATATTTCATTTGTTTTAATATCATTGATATATACAGTAGACCCCCTATAACACGGGTTTTTATAGTTCGGTTTCCTATATCACGGCGAAAAAATTGCGAGAGTATTCGTACAAACATGCGAAAGAACTCCTATACTTCGGTAAAACGTCATCGCTGACTCGTGTCNATATAGAAAATAAAAAAAATATCTGGTTGACTGCCTAAATATCTGACCTGATATTAATTTCATTGGAATTAGATTTTCAGTCTGAGTCTTCTGATTTTTTCCTGCATTATTTTCAAATGAATTTTTCAGAGATGATGATAAAAGAAATATTTTAATGATCAAATGATAAAGCTGAAATAACTATCAGATTTAACATCTGATTATAAGTAAAGTAATGAAATAAAATTTAAAAAATAGAGAAAATTATTTTAAATAATTTTCTAAAAATAATTTATGATGATTATGATTATAAATATATGTATACATGTGTACAAGTTGACCTTAGTTTTTTGGATGAAATACATTTCTTAAAATGTATATGAGAGTTGAACAATAGAGTTATATATTATAAAGGAGATTTTTGTTTCTGAAACAAAGAGCTGAAAACAAAACTATAAAATCTCTTATTAAAATTGGAAAGTTATAAGATTTTTTTCTCACAGTGAAAATATAATGAAATGTAAACATGTTAAGTTATTAAAATATAGATTTAACAGAAAATAATAAAAAAAATTACTTTTTAAAAGTGATTTTGATGTTGCCAAACCTTATTTACATCAACTAGTAACTAGCATTGCTACACAATAACTTGAATGTTTTGTTTGTTGACTGAATTATGTATGAAAGTGCAAAATTGGCATTTAAAAAGTGAATTAAAAATATAAGAGTATCATGTATGTATTGAAGATAAATATCACAAAAATCAAAGATTACCCATACTAGTTTTTTTTTTAATGTTTAGTAAATAAACCTTCAGAAATCTTTAAAATCCAATAATGTATCTATTTAATAAAAATGTTCAATTTGTAATCAGTGTAGAAAAATTGGAATACAATAACACAATATGAAGGACTTCAAAAAAAAAAAAAAGACTTGAAGTGGAGAGCATCCTCAAGCTTACATGAGGAATGAACAGCAGTTTGAAAAAAGATGATTATTTGGTGCAAATACAATTTCTTTGAATATGTATGAATGACTTATTCCAGATATTGCATGAAGGAGCGCAAAGATGAATTCCATTCTGGAAATAAAGTTCCATTACAGAAGTTATAAAAAAAAAAAAAAGAATGCTGTCAAAATATTTAATGTATTTGAAGAAACTAGATAGGTCCAATCTAGTACAGGCTACCTTTGGCAAGTCTGTATAGAGTAAATTGGCTAGTTTATTAAATAAAAGATAAACTTCATGCACTTTGGTTACAATATGATGAATTGATGGACAGCAGTAAATCAAATTGGAAGATAATAATCTATTATGTTTGAAAATTGATAAAAATGAGTCATCTCAAAATGTTCTTTTGAAAAGATTACCTTGAAAATCTCCACAAAATCTTCACGTTTAATGGAAAGACTTTTTATTGTTTTTTCAATGTGATGCTTGAAGCAAGTTTGCTGTCAAAAACAATATCTAGGTTGCTTACTGTCAACATAGTAAATATAGATATTGTATATTTATATATTTAAATATAATTCATAAATCAGAAACATAATATATTTTATCAAATAGCAAATTTAAAAAAATAGGTTTTTACTATATATTTATAAATCCTATCTACTATGGAAGAATTGCTTAGTCTGATGGGAATTTGTTATAGACAAGTTTGACTGTAAATAGAGGATTTCTTATTCTTCTCTGTACTCTGTTTGATTGGTCTCTTAGTCTAACTTTGACAAAAATTAACATGAATACCTTTCATATTGATTTCTTAGAGTTAATCTAAAATTATTTTTTAAAAGTCTATCAAGAAAAAATTTTAGGTTACTTTAATTTCATTTTAAATTGCTAAGCAATTAATAATTGCTGTTTCACAGTTAATGGTCAATGTTTCTCACTCAAGACTCCAAATCAAAATATAATTCTAAATTATTTTAATTAAGTTTTAGACCATGGTTGAAGTCTAAAATCCATTTTTGCAGTCCACTTATACAGTCTCAAAAAACATTTACTCTGAATAAACCATTGACTCCTTGAACTTTTTAGCATTTTTAAGATTATTTAATTACAAGAGAGATTTTTTAATTTAATATGTTTGTGAAATATCTAATTAATTTTATGTACAAGTAAATTTAAATAAATTTAAAAATGCAAGATGTATAAGTAGATGGTGATTACAGATTTCTCCAATTGAGAAATAACTGAAATTAATTATATATAGCAATTATCTTATGTGCAGTTTGTGTTTTTCATAATAATTTTTATTTAATTCAAATACATTAAAAAGAATTTTAATTAAAAGTACACAAAATGTTAAGTGTATTGTATATATTTACTTAAATTTTTTTAAACAGGTAAAAAACTAAAAAAAACTGAAAGGTTATAAAGAAAAGTAAAAGTTTAAATATTAGATCATCACCTTAACATTAAATACCTGACCCATTTTTCTGTTTTTGATTTTTTTTTCTCACATTGTTCTCTATCAGAAATTAATAGGTCAGTCTTATACTTTGAAATCAAAATGTTCTACTGACATATTTTGTGTATGCTAGTATAATGATGAAAGAATTGATTAACCAGATATAGTAGTTTTAAACAGTGCAGATTTAATTCTTCTTATAAATATATTTTTTAAATGATGATATGATTATATTCTGTTTTATAAAAATTTTTAAAAATTTGTGTTTGTTTTTTAAATACCTTATTGATATGATAAATTTATAATTGTACCTGTTTTGTTAAATACATATTTTATTTTTCTAGATGAAAGCCTAGATCCTGTGACAGGAAATCATTTGAATTTAGAAAATACACCACCTTCACATTTTCAGTCTTCTCAGGTATGTTTAAAACATTAAAGTTTTTATCTTATACATTATTTACTTTATTGTTATACTTTATTGTATTTCTTCTATGATATCATAATTTACAGATTAATGTTTAGCCATGTAAAATTAACTTTTTTTTACTAATTTTTTTTATTAATAAAATGATTTGAGTTTGTAAACATTATCAAATTATTGTTTTGTTTGTTCTACTTATTGTGAAAGCATTAATGATTGGAAAACTTTATTTATTTTAAAAGAATCATTAATTTAATTTTATTAATACTAAATTAGTTTATAAAATAAATTTTGATGAAGTTGAATTAAATAGAAACATTTTTCTTAATGAATACATATATAAATATATCAGCAGTTTTAAGATAGTTCAATAAATTGTTTACTCAGACAACAATAATGTAAAATCAGTGTTATTAAAATGCAATTAAATTTCTTCTTTAAAAAAATTTCTAAATTGCTGAACACTAAATGATTAAAAATGTTAATTTTCAAAGTTTTACATTGTAGCTGTATTTTAAGCAATTTCCTTAGAACAAACTAATCTATTTTTATCTTTTATAGTTATTTATATTTACAGCACTGTTCATATGATAAAGAAGTGCATCATAGGTTTTTTATTAAAAATTATATATTATTCTCTTTTAATAACCTTGGTTACAGGAGCCAAGGATTCAACAAATTAAGCACTTTCAAGAAACAATCCTCTTGTCTTCAGAATTGCTCTTGTTGTTTCAAAAAATCAAGATTTTAATTTTTGAACCTTAATTTTTTTTAAATGAAAAATTTATTAATGCATATTTATTGTATTGATTCTCTATTTTGTCTTTTCATTTGACTTGTTGTATACTTTTATTATACTAATGAATTTTGTTTAATTGTTAAAGGGGTGAGGCTTCATTGTGTTAATGATATGATATTGTAATATTTAAAGAACAAAGAATAAAGAATTATATTTTTTTGAAATTTCCATTAGCATAAATAAACAGAAACTATAAATTAAAGGGAATGGAAAACATTCTATTTAGTTAAGAGTTGTAGATGTCACAGCTGTGTAAAAACTTACACTGATTTGTAAATATAAATCAGATATATTCAATTCAATTCAATTCAATTGTTTATTACAGTGGGTCTATATCTGCAGGCCTGTTATAAATCAGATATAAACCTACTCCTTGAGCATGAATTAATCATAAACAGTTTGTTCTACAACTTCTAAGTCATTGTTGTTAGCTAGTGCTGTGTCTTTGGACAAATTCAGATTCCTGTGAAAATGAAGGATAATTGTTTATAACTTAATAAATCCTGTTGCAGATATAGAAATATGTATTTACTAATATACGTATTTAAGAAGTAAATTAATAAAAATGCAAAAATAAGTAATTTGATGATGGAAAAATCATAAAAAATAAAAATCTTGAGTATTGAACCCAGAACAGTCATGGAATAAGGTCTCATAAACAGAAACTTATCAACTACACCACTCTTACAAACATATTTGTACTGAAGCATGAAAATTCAATAACTTGGTTTCTTTTTATACTTGAAAATGCTTAGGATGAGGATTTTTGACTATTACATGTAGGTTTAATTTCATATTAACTTAAAAAGGAAATATTTAAAACTTAGGTGGTCATTTGTTACTTTTCCTTGTTTGTTCAGATTCAACTATTCAATTGTTTTTGAGCCTAGTTCCAAAAATTGAAAAAAATGTTTGGAATATTTGATTTTGAATTAAGTTAGAAGTTTGAGTTTTAAATGGATTTATACATTTTTTAAAAAATAAATTATTTTAAGAGTTAAAATTGGATTTTATAAAACACTTGAGTTGCTCTGGAGTTAGAGGATTGCTTTTTGAAAATGGTGAATCTTCCTAAAACTAAGCTGATTAAAGAGTAAAAATATTTAATCTTAAGGAATCATTTATTCTGTATATTCTTAAATAAATATAAATTAAATCATAAAATTAAAATTAAACAAGGTAACTATTTTAATAGATTTAAATATGTATTTTTAAGGTTTTTTTTGTTCTTTAACAAAAAATAAATTAAAATAATCAAACACCTTAGTGTTTCCAGCAACAAAGTATTTAATAAAATAAAAACGTTTTTGACTATATTTAATAGTCTTCTTCAGTTAAATAAATTAATATTTAAAATACAAATTTTACAATTGCACAATCAAACAATATAACATAAGATACTGAAATCGAAAAGTTTAAAACGTTTAAATTTAAAATAGAAATATTCCATCTTTATTAGTTTAGAAAGGTAATGTAAGAAATTTACTGATGCAAAATTTTAAAGTTTCAAATGTAGGAATTTTTTTTGTTTTTTTTTAAATATTTTGATGAAGCACTAAACATTTTACATTTAGATAAATGACCTTTCAAAATTTCTAGGTTTATTGTATTTGTGTAGAATAGATCAGTATAAAATTTGAATTAAAAATGAAACTTACAAATGGCTTAGTTCTTTAGTTAAAATGTTAGTGTACTTCAAATTTTACTTTTGGTTAATTTAAAGAAGAATCAAAAAGATGTCATTATTTCCAACAGATATTGAATTTGATTATTCTGAAATTGTATTTTTAAATTAGGTAAATGTCTGGTTTTTTTTTTTTTTTTCTTCTTAATTGAAAAATTGGGTTTTTTTATTTTTAAATCTGTTGTAGGTTAAACATACCATTAAAAATTTATTTAAAATGATAAGACAGTTTCTACGGTTAAACAGTCTTTTGTTTTTCTAATATGATGAACCTATTGTGAATGGTAATTCCAAACAAATTTTTAATGAATAATTAAATAATTTTTTAGAAAAGTAAAAAACACTTTTTGTAATTTTATTATTATGCCCATTAGTTTATTTGCATTTTATGACATCTGTTTTTTTCCCTATTTTAAATTTTCTATAATATATATTTAAAATTCTTGAAATGTATAATTAATAAAAACATCTGTTAGCTCATTCTTTCATTTATAAATTATTAATAAAACAATTTTTGATAAATGCGTGAATTTTTTAAAATTTTTATTCTATCAACTGAATGCATGCAACATATGGGAAACTTAAACCTAAATGTAAAATTTCAATATAAAAACACAGCAATCTTTCAAAAACTGGATGCAAATATAAAATAAAAACTTACAAAAATCCAGCAAACAAGTAAACATTTGTTAGACATCAAAGTTTTCTTGTTTCTGGATTTTTTGGTTTTAGAAGTGTTTATTTTCTAAAATTTCAGTATTCAAATGTATAAATATTTATCAACAGATAACTAATATAAAATAGTGTTATTAAATGTAGTTGTTAAATGAATCTAGTATGATATCTTTGGATTTTTAGTAATCTTTAAATAATGCTTTATTCAAAATGAAAAGCTCAATGATTTTAATGCTTTCATGCTTCATGAATGCAAGAAAAATAAGAAAGAATTTTTTAATATTTCTTATAAAGACATTATAGACATATCCTAAAAATCTGCATAAATTTCAATAGCATTTTCTAGTAATTTTGAATAATTTCACATCTTTATGAGACATCATATATTTTTTCTAAAATATTTTCTCATTTACTGAAAAAGTTTACTTAAATAACATTCCATTTTAAAAAGGAAAGGATTAAATGAATTCAATGGAAGAAATGCAAATGGCAAATTTGATACTGAAAATTACAAAAATGGGAAATCTTATATAGTTAAACATCTCTGCAATGGGAGTTTCTTTATGTACAGTCTTTAGCGTCATTTCAAAGATAGAGCAAGGAAAACATGCAGAAAGAAGAATGGGAAGTGGTTGAAAGAACAAAAATATGATAGAATGGAAGAGGACCCAGTTGGAAGAAGCAGCTTTGGAAAAGTTGTACAAATGTTTACAAAATTAGTAACAAAGTTGAAAATTTTACGCTGACATATTCTGCCAGATTTTGAGGGAATGTCGAATGACTCAAGAAGTGAAAGTCTGTTCCAAAATACATGATAAAGCAACTTACTACTCAAAAAACTGTCTGTGGAAGCTGCATGATGGATTTTGAAAGGAGCCAAACAATCTTGCTGGAGTTTTACTTCAGCAAGATTGTTTGGCTTCTTTCAACAAGTTTTATTTCACTTTTGATGAAAGTGAACAGATTGGTAACAATCACTATTTCACCCTAAAAAAAAAGGTTAGATATGGATTCTGAAGTCAGATTCAAACAATACTCAATACAAGTTTTTGCCAAAGACTCTGGTTTGGCTGACAATAGGTTGAAGTTAGACATTCATGAACCTTCACTGTCCCATCAGAACTCTGTCACCAAATAAGTGTATTCGAAGAGGCTAGTACCTTTTCTAAAGAAATACTATTGTGACCAAGAATGTGTGTTATGGTCATTGCCCATTATGCTCACAAGACAGGTGCCAAGTTGAATCATTATGGAATTCGATACATAATCTGTGAAGCTAATGTTCCAAACATTCCACAACTGAAACCAATTGAGAGACTTTTTTGTACCAACTGAAGCATAAAGTTTATGAAAATGGTTAGGAAGCTGGGTCTACAAAGGACTTGGATAGCAGGATCAAGGCTAAATTTCATCACTTGAAAGCTGGCCATTTTTAGATATTAGACTAAAGTTTGAATTGCACCAATCATGGTCATTATCATCTCATCTGAACTTTTAACAAACTATCTGTACCCCAAAAAATTTTATTTTAAATAAATAATAAAATAAATAATGAATTTTAAACAAGTTTGAAATTTTTGCAGGTTTTTTGGATACATGCCTTTATTTTTATAACACATTTTTATATAGTAATTATTATATTTGTACATGTTGAGTTTTTTAGCTCTGAACATTAAAATTTTTTTCCTTACATAATAATGATTTCTATCACATTAGGTACATTTTTATGTCTATGTTTTAATCTGATACATTAGTAATACCAAGTGATTTGCAGATTTTCATTGGTTTATACTAAGGCTAATGAATAATCCAAAACATAGAAATTTGGCTACAGGTAGACAGTTAAGCCACCATTTTATGATAAATTTAATTATTATGAATAAATTAATTTTTAATGTAAAATATTCTGGAAGAAAAGAATCAGCAAGACTGGGATTCAATCCTGCAACTCCTACTTGTCATGCAGTTGTACTGCCTGTTATGCTACCTGGATCTCCTCCTGATCTTTGCTTCCAGAGCTATTATAAATAAATTAAATATTAATTTACTTATAATTATGAAATTTATCATGAGATTGATGACTTAATTGCTTACCTCTAGCCAAATTACTTTGTTTTAGATTATTAATTAGCCTTAATATAGCTTTATAAAAATCAGGTGAATTGTTGGTGTTAAGTCAAAATAAGAAATAATTTGAAATAGTTCAAAATTGTAGATAATGTTTTAAAAGCTTTTATGAAGTTATTTGTGTTCAGAAATTCTTGAATTTATATATTAAATTTAAAAAGAAAAATGGAAAATTAAGATATTTCGAATATTCAATATTAAATATATTCTGATATAAAATGTAGAAATTTGATCATGAATTTATGATTCTTTAAGAGTTATTCTTTTAATAATTAATCCATCAAATTATTAATTATACTTCAATTTATTTTGACAAAATTATTAATTTGGTTGAGTATTTTTATATTATTATTATAAATTACAATATAAGTTCAAATTTTATAATCAATCAAAAATCTAAATTGCCAGATTAATTTTATTTTATATTTTAAGTTAATTTGACAACATAATTTGGTCTATTGATGGGTGATTAGGCCATTTTCTTAAACTAAGATTAATAGTTTTAATTAATTTGAAATTTAATTTAATAATTCAGAAAATTCTGGAGAAAAGATTGGTTTGAAGCAGTATTTGAATCTGCAACTTATACTTACTTAGAGGTGGATGGAAAGTAATGGATTAAGTTCTGCAACTCATACTTTAATGCTTGTGTAACAGAACAATTCTTACAGCTGTTCTTCATCTAATAACAACTATTGTAAAGTAGTAGTAATAGTTATTTTCTTGATATACAATTGAACAAATGTTTTTGTAAGCATGGATCACAAGAGATTTTTCTGAGGTAGATGCAACTTTTCAGATGATAAATTCCCAAGTCTGGTGGAAGAACCTGATGTTTTTGACAAGGACTTTTTGTTTGCAATACTTCTCCTTGCATTTTGCCCAAAAGCACTTTATGCCACATGCTTGTTGGACATTTGGAGGGTTGTCTTTCTTGGATATGTATTGAATATTTGACATCTTTGCTATCTGAGAAGGCAGTTACAATTTTCGCATAATGCAGCATAGCTAAATATTGCCAAAAGATGACATCACTCCTGGAATAGTGTTTATCAATGAAGAAAAACAGTCATTTTCTCGGACATTCCTCTACATAAGTCTGAGCAGTGATGGTATGTTCATAAACAAAAGCATCTGCAATGTTTCCAGAGGTGTCCATGCCATTCCAAATAAAGTATTTCTTGTAGAATTTTTTCTTAGGCTGGACTTTTCCTTATAAGCAATATCCTGAGGATTTGAAGTATGGTAATATTGTTTTCCTTATTAATTTTCCAGGGTCAAATGGACAATAGGTCTTGTGAATAATGAAATGCTTCCTCAAACTTTTCTGCAGCCTCTTTTTGCTCTTTCTGTTTGGTCCTTTATATGGGTATACTTCGATGCAGTTTGCTTTTTATGTCCCTTGATTTCCAACTTCTTGACTTTGATATTCTGTAATATTGTCTTTGGAATGACAGTTTTGATGATATATTTCTGATGGAAAATGATAGAGCCTGTTGATAGAATTTTTTTGACTTCACAACTTTCAGAATGGATTGACAGATGGTATGACCTGGAAGTGGATTGTAATAGTCTTGTTGTGTTTTTTATACTTTTGCAAAATGACATACAAAGTGCTTTTTTTTCATACCTTGTTCCATAAAATGGGCAACAATTTTCTTCTTACTGTGTCTTGATGTATTTTCTTAGTACTGAATGACACTTTTGGCAAGGTGCTCATTCTCAAATCTTTTTCCCTTGTTGTTTCACTGGAAGTACAGAACTTTTATTGTGTGTGTGACAAGGCATGTCACAGCATATATCAATCATCTTTATTTGCAAATTACACAATAGTCCTGGAATTATTTTTGTTCTCCTCTTATATAGATCTTATACTAAGACTTAATTATTAATTTTAATCATTAATCTTAATTCAAAGTAGTGGCCTAACCTTAGATCAAATTATGTTGTTTAATATATAACTATGTTACCTTTTTAGTATAATTATTATTTATTTTATCAATTTGCCCTTTATAACTGGCTACACGTTTAATGAAAAGTTCAATAAAGCTCAAACTATTGTTTCTCTTAGAATTGACTCAGTCTTCCAGTTTTTCACATTCACCTGGGAGAGTGTATTGTAAAATAAAGATAAGGAGTAGAGAAAGAGAAAATTTAGCTTGCACTCTGAAGTGGTATGCAAGTGTGAAGGGATAAGCATGAAAGGAGAGCATTTGAATGAAGAAAGTATGGATGAAGATTAAGTGCATCAGAGTAAAAAAATAAAAGGAAGAAGTTAATACCCAAAATTTTATTTTTACTAAGAGTTAATCCGATTGTTTCAACTGTGTAAAACTGTTATTGTTGTGAACTCTCCTCTGTTTCATTATTAAGTTACAGTGGTTTCTACCAAGTTGACAGACCTTTGTTTTATACACATTAAGATTGGTACTTCATAAATTATTTGGAATAGTTTTATATCTCCAAAACTACTGAATATCTGTTCCCCATTGATATTAGAAATTAATTTGTTTTTGTTTGAAATTTTGAAATCTTTTCATTAACTTTTTGCTTGAGTATGCCTTTATTTTTATAACACATTTTTATATAGTAATTATTATATTTGTACATGTTGAGTTTTTTAGCTCTGAACATTAAAATTTTTTTCCTTACATAATAATGATTTCTATCACATTAGGTACATTTTTATGTCTATGTTTTAATCTGATACATTAGTAATACCAAGTGATTTGCAGATTTTCATTGGTTTATACTAAGGCTAATGAATAATCCAAAACATAGAAATTTGGCTACAGGTAGACAGTTAAGCCACCATTTTATGATAAATTTAATTATTATGAATAAATTAATTTTTAATGTAAAATATTCTGGAAGAAAAGAATCAGCTTGGAGNTATTATTGAACTAAGTTTCAATTTTGAATTATTAAACTTTATTTGAAATATTTAAATTAACACTATATACTGTGGTATGTAACAGCTTTTTTGTTTTATTTATACTAAAAAAGAAAATACATTAATGCTTTTGTGAATAAAATACTTTAATAGAATATTATAAGGAGAATTGTTAGTAAGAACATCAAGATGTCAGCAATCACATATCTTAATGTTCAGCGTCAGTAGTCTGATTAAGTGTTATTTACTGTTATTCAGTCCCTAATGATTTATTATTAGATTTATTTTAAAAAAAAAGTGATATTTGACTGTATTAATCAGTCATCTTTATATTCAGAAAGAAAATTCTAAGATGAGAATATCACTTTCAATAGAAGTCAAAATATTAGTTTTGACTGACCAATTTATTTGTTTATAGGTCTGTTTATTTTTAATGATGATTTGACCAGGTTTTTTTTTTTCATATTTATCAGTCACAAATTTCTGAGTTACTGGAAGAATCAACAGGATTAAAGTATCCCCTTACCTTAAACCAGTGTTTCTCAACCTCTAACGAATCGTCACCCCCTTCAATGTAGTATCGCCCCCTTCACTTCAAAATTCCGATGTCGAGGGCCAAGGCTAACGCCAAATTCGTACTGCATTTAATAGACTATTGACTACTATAGTGTTATTTGTTTAATTATTGTACGATATAACGAATAAAATATCTAATTATTCTTAATATAATGTTTTACTATATTGCCAAGAAAATTGTTTTTCGCCCCCAAAATATAAATTGTTATAAATCACCCCCTCAACATGGAAAAACGCCCACATGGGGGCAATATCGTCCCCGTTGAGAAACACTGCCTTAAACAGTAGCCCCTTGTTATATCGTGCTTAGTTATATTGTGGATTCAGATATATCACACTTTTTTTTGTCCTCAAATTTTAAAAGCACTTGAGTCAATAAATTTTAAAAAATTAATTGCCATTGAATTTCTTTTTACAATGAAATACCATCTTTTATTCCTACCATTGTCCTTGAAACTACCACTGTGGGTGAAATAATAAATTCATCAAGATCTAAGTAAGCAAAACAGGTTGCCAGATCAATTATCAAATATGTTTTCTTTTGATATTAAAATTTGTTTGTTTGTTGTTTTAAGTACTGTTTCTTCATTTACAAGTTTCTGTGAATTCAAAATTTTACACCTTTATGTGAAATAATATAAATAACATTTTTTAAACGGTCCAACAAAATGTTTAATTTGATTAAAATGTTTTTGGCCGATTTTAGCGGTCTTCATCAGTTATTCTAATATTAAAAAGAACAAAGCATTCGAATTTATGTAATACAAAAATTAAACAAACTCAGTGTGGTTGTGCATATTAACAGAAATGCAGTTGTGGGTTATTCAAAATTATAAAAACATAAAAAATAAATGAAAAATACAAACAAATAAATGTAAAATAAAATAACAGTGCTGTCTATGAGGATACATATGTTAACTTATGTTATTATAAAAGGACTTCCAAGCAGTGGATAATCCTTCAGAATCCCTGTGATTAATGCATTCCATGATAATATGTGCTTTGTGTATCTCCATTTTTTTCAAGATGCCTCACAGCTTGTATAGATCTTGTAGCTCTAATGACTGCTGCTCGATCCCAGAATATGGTGATATCCTGTTACTTTGGACAACGCTGCAAGTACAGTACTATCAATGCTCGTACTCGCAGAGTATTTGTGTTCATTTATCCTTTGTTTTAAGCTCCACATAGTTGCCCCAATATACATGAGGTTGGAGTTAAATCGATGATCTTTTTTAGGTATAGAATATACCCCTGTCTTATTATTTCATTTATCCTTCCTCTTATCATTCCTTAACAATCTGTACACAGATTTTTATATTTTTATATATTTTAGTTTCAGTAAGAATTTATTGTTTATTTATGTGAAATTTCGAATTCACTGTGTAATGTGTAAGAATACAATTTCTTTAAATTCTGAATGAAAGTTCTAAAATTTTTATACAGTAGTAACTTTATTTTGCTTTTTAGAGAATTTTTATCTTTAATTTTATAAGTTTTGAAGTTCTACTATATGTTCAATATTTATTTTTTAAATTTTCAGTTATTGTATTTATAATTTTTAATGAAAAATATAAATTACTAAATTTTTAATACAGTAATACCCTGACTTATGCTACCCCAACTTACGCGAACCCGGAGTTACGCGATTTTCAAATCTCGTCGATTCGTCTTTTGTTTGAGCGCCATGCAACCCTTGATTACTCACTCCCCCCACACTATTGTTCAGCTTACATGTTCGGACGTGTCGTGTGGAATCCACACATAGCCACAATTTAATTTGTGTTATTTATTTCTGTGTTTGTTATATCTACAGAGACTTGAGCGACTCTACTATGTCATCCAAACGAAGTAGAACTAATTCTTCTGCATCAAACAAGAAAAGAAAAACTTTATCTTTGGAATGTAAAGTTAACATTGGGTATGTTCGTAAAGTCGAACGAGTTAAGCGAGAACGAAGTCATTGTTATTCCTATTTCGTTATACTTTTCGAACGATTCGTTACTAACGCGTTTAACTCGTTTAACTTTACGAATGTATCCATTATTAAAGACTTTGATACAAAAATGAAAATTTGTGAATTGGCAAAGAAGTTTGATCTACCGGAATTGTCAGTCAGAACAATTATAAAAGGCAAAGAAAAAATTCTCCAAGCTGTGAAAAATGCTTAATCCTTAAATTCAAGCATCATTTGTAAACGTCACGGTATTATCACTGAGATGGAAACAATGTTAAAATTATGGCATAATAATCAAGTAAATCTGAAAAATTGTAAAATAATATAGTCTAGGCCTAATTTGTTATACATATATATTATCTAAGATTTTATTAAACATTTTTTTCTAAATTGCTGTTTTCTTTAGTCTCAGGCCCCAATTAAAAATTATTTGTATGTATTTATATGCGAAATTATACCCTAACTTACGCGAATTCGACTTACGCGGTTACCGCTTGGTCCCACCTATCACATAAGTTTGGGGTATTACTGTAATCAATTTATTATGAAATATAGTAATGTATCATGAAATTGCAGCTGATATTTTGTTTTTATATTGACAGTTTTTAAATGTCATTGATAAAGAAACAATAATGCTAAATGGGTGTTCGTGGTATTGGTATATACGTAAATGTCATTTAATATGATATAACCATGAATAAAATTCAGTATTGCAAAACTAAGCTTATTTGATATTAGAAACACCTGCTGATGAAAGAATAGGAGATAGAGATGCTTATATTATACATAGCATGTATAAGATTATACATGCTATGGTATAGTATAAGCCCAGAATTTTTAGTATTGTTATATCATGCCACCAGATATATAACACTTTTTCTTTGTCTCCCGACAAGCATGCTATAATGAGGGGCATGATTATGAATTAGATTATGAATTTTTGGATTTGTATGGAAAATATGTAAAATTAAATATTTATAAGAAAACTTTTTAATGCCAAATGAATTGCAGAATTATACATCTGACTGTAACAATGTTAATTTAATGATTAGATATAGAGCAATTTGGTATAGTTAAATTGCTTTATATTTAAACATTAAATTAACCATATTACATATAAATAAACATCTTGTGTAACTAAATGCAGTAAATACTTAAACAAATACACTAATACAGTAGAGCCTCGAAAACTCGGCCTAATGTGGACCGAAGGGTGGCTGAGTTTGTGAAAATGCCGGGTTATCGGGAATGGGGTTAAAAAAGGATAAGTATGTGTGTTTCCTCAGAAAATATTGTACTGTACTTGTATGTATTGTTTGCTTGAGAATACAACAGAGAATAAACTGCCCAAATACCCTTAAACAAAGGAAAAGTACGTCCTTTATGAAGGCATAGAGCCTTTACTACATGAAAATGAAAATTAATGAATACACTGTGTACAGTAATTTACCTGATAAGACAGATCTCAGAAAAATACTTTATGGGGCATAAAGCTGTCTATAATGAAAATTAATTAACTAAGGATTTTTTTTGCCCTGCCAGGGTGTGGCCGAGTTATTCGGAGTGCCGTGTTATCAAGTGTTGAGTTTTTAAGGCTCTACTGTACTAAAACGACCCAGCAGAAGAAGAATACTTTTATTTGGAAACAAAAATATTTGTTTTTGTTTACAAGTAACCTTATTATAGTCTTTGAATAATCCAGCAGTACGTTTGAAATTAGGAGTTAAAAATCATGTTGCTGTATATGTTATATATATATGAAAAGTTTTTAATCTTTGTTATAATTTTGAATTACACTTTCATATAGTTTTTGAAGCTGTTATAATTTGTGTTTTAATTAATTAAAAGAACTGTTAATGCAAAGACAACTTTTTTAACTACTATAAGAAAAAGATTTGTGAATAATAATAAAAACCATATTCTTTTTTAGATTGATCGACATGTGGCATATAACTGGGGAGACTAGCATGTCAGAAACACTGGGGTTACTGGCATGTTGGTTACATTGCAATCAAAAAATAAAATTAATTAGATCTAACAAAACTAGTTGTTAAATAAATGTTAAAGAAAACATTCTTTCCAGTATAATAACATTGTTAACTATAATTCAGAAATGGACAGCACGCCAATCATTTAATAGGAGATACTTCTTAACATATAGGCATTAAATTACAAATAAATGTGGCTAGATTAACAAGCGCTTTTGACAATAATTATTTTTGCTTTTGATGAAAATAATTATCTCTAAAAATCTCTTAAAATTATTTCTAAAATTCCATACTTTTTTATGGAAAATTGTTTAGTGTTTAATTACATTAATCACAAATTATTATAGTAAATCTTTACATTATTTTAATCCAGTTAAATGTGTTAAATGCATTTTTGTTTGGAAAAACTAATTTTACTTTCCTGGCTGTTATGTATATAAGCTGTTTTTTGTCAACCTTTGATGGTCCATAAAACAAAGACAAGTGTATACAACAAAATGAATTTATTACCAAAAGTTAAGTACAAACATGGTTACTTTTCGACATAGTCACCGTGAAGATTGAGGCATTGACATATCTGTGGACAAACTTTGCAATTCTCTTGTCATAGAATGTTGCTGCCAGTGACTTGAGATGGTCTTAATGTTATTTTGAAGATCATTATTAGTCTCAAACCTCTGCTCTCCTAGTAACGTTTTCAGTTGAGGAAAGAGGTGGAAGTCTTTTGCTATTTTATAATAATTAAAAATATATAATATTTTTATAATAAAATCTCATAACAGATGGCACTACATACAATTTAGTTGTTTATTTTGATTAATAATACAAATGTTACTTTTAAAATCAAATCTCATAAAAACCAAGAAAGTTATGCAACTTGTACCTAGATTTTTTTAAATTGACATCCAATTTTAAGATGAATTGAATAAAATGTAACTAATAATGTCAATAAGTTCTTATTCAGTTTTGTGTAGATGTAATTTTATAAATGTCGAAATTAAACAAATTTGCCCTTGACATTTGTATAGAACTCTCCAAACTTCAATTAAACTTAAGAAAAACTACGCTTTATTGGAATGTAAACTTTTGAAATCTTTAAAATTCAAGCATTTATCCAAGGCTTCATTTTTAAAGTTCAGAAAGGTTAAAAGTATTTGGATTTTAGTTATCAAAATTTTAACTCCAGTAAAATGTAGTTTTTTTTATAATTTTCATCATTATTATATTGTTTTCATTCATAATTAAAAATGACTTATACTGAAAATTCTTTTATTTTTGAATGATTTTATTTATTATAATTATAAATAAATTTTAGTTATGTTAGAATATATTTTAATGAATCATTTTAAATTTTGGAAACCAATATACATTTAAATATTTAATTATGAAATTGGTGCTCTTGTAATAATCATATCAAAATTTTAAAACTAATTTTACTTAAATTAAACTTTAGCTAAAATAACTTTTCTATTTTAAATTTACTAATAATTTTTTAATTTATATAATTTTCTTAATCTGTCTTTTTACTAAAACATCAATAGGATATTTCATTTAATCCAAATATATCTTCAAAATATAGTTATACGTAAAAATAGTTTTCGGACCTTTTTCTTCAGGCTTCCGTGGCTGTTGTGTATACGTCAGTTGGCCAGGTGATTGGATCAAGTCAACAGAATGTTTTTACATCTATAAATCAGCCAAATTTGACAAATTTTTCTCAAGGTGGTCAACAAATACTTTCCACCTCCCAAATAGCCTTACAAAGTTCTCATCCTTCCACAGTTGGTCTCCATTTGGGATATCAACAGCAACTTCAAAGTGGACAGGAGCCTTCTCAGTCACTCTCTCTTATCTTACCTCAGTCATCTACAATTTGCTCTGTTCCTGCTCAAGAACAAGGACTTTCCGCTTCCCAGTCAGTTCTCCATCCTCCTGTAAACCAAGTTTTAGGTTTTTCTCAATCCACTCTGCCATATAGTACTTCAACTTCTTTTCAACTTCCTCACCAAGTAGTGACTGAACAACCTACAGCAGTTTCTCTACAGTCTTCCATTCCACAACAGATCGATAGTATAGATAAAATTGCAGAAGCATCTTGCTCACAATACACAATCCAGTCTCCTCTGCAGATTGACAACAAAAGTGAACTCCCTATTACACCAATTTTAACTATTCCTACTAGTTTTCAAGGTGCTGGCTTAATTGAAAATACCATTACACAAGAACAGTTTGGTTCACCACAAAAGAGCTGGATACCTCAAGCTGCAGTTATACAACAACAGTCTAATTCCTTATCATCTTCTCTTCCATTTCAAAATTTGCCTTCTACAACTCTACAGTTTACTCCATATCAACAGGTAGGCTCTTCTAATAATTTAACACAACATTTTCTTGCAACGACTCCAATTTCATCTAATCCACCTGCAAAGTTTATTCCCTTTTCAAGCATATCATCAAGAATGGATAATGCTTCGTTATCAATGGAGTGTCAAGAAAATTTTCAAAATTCCTGCAATTCAAATCCTAATTGCCCAATTACTAATCAGTCTAATTCTCATTATATTATAATGACAGTTCCTTCTAATGGAAATCAGCAACCAATTCAAAAAAGAGCTTGCTCAATTGGTTGTCCACCCTTCCAATATACTTCAAATTCCTCATATTCAAATTCTCCTGTACAGTTGACCAATAATCATGTTTCAAATTTTGTTAGATCACATTCATTTTCTCAAGCATTTACGCCAGTCTCACATGTTGGTAGATCATATAATCATGTTCAATCACCACTTGCCCTTCAAAATAATAGGTCGTTTTCAAACAATATTTATTTAACACATCCTGAACAGTCTACATGCATTCAACCAAATAGTAGACCTAGTACTCCATTTCCACCTATTCAAGTATTGGTACACGATCATGTTCCTAGCAGAAATTCACCAGTTAATCTAACACCACCCCCACAGCTTTTATCTTTTCCTCAACCTCCCCAAAGTCCAAATGTTATTAGACCAGTAACCCGAGTTGCTTCTCCACTAACATTACCTATTGGATCATCTCCACCTTCCCCTCTTCCAACTCCTCCCCATACACCAGATTATTCAACAAGTTCAAAAGAAAATTTTACATATTCAAATATAGCCCGAGCAGCTAGTCCTTATCCTTCTTCTAATGGAAGAATTCACATTTCTAGATCTTCTACATCAACTCCATGTTCTCCAGTCTATACTTGTATACAGCCATCATTTCATTTACAATCCAAAAGAGATCTCTGTAGATCCACTTCTGTAATTGCAGTTCCTACTCATTCACAATCTTCCAAATATTTGTTATCTCAAAATTCTGCTTCAACTCCATCTTCTCCAGTTTCTTCATCTTTCCTTTCATCTTTTCCTACACAACAATCAAATGTATCTCAACAGGAAGACCAAACAGACATTAAACATTATGAGTTATCCAATTACCCAAATAATAATCTTCAAGTAGAGTATGGATTTACTCCTCTACAAATTCCTTCAAGTTCTGCCAATAGTTTTAACTCTATGTCAAATAATCTTGTGTTTATTCCTTTGGAAAATATTTCTTGTTCACAAGAATTGAATGCTATAAGCAAACCTGCTATGACTATCTCCTCAATGTGCCTTAGTCAACAAGACAAAATTGGACCAATGGAGCACACTCCCAACTCACAAATTCCCCAAACGTGGGTTCCTCTGACGTCTCTTGCTATGCCTACACAATTTGTTCCTGTTTCTATGGCTAAAACTGACAATGCCCAAAGTATGAACGAAGTTGATAAACCGAATCCAGTTTATTTGAGTCCTCAGAGGTCTTTGCCTTCCATAAAGCTACAATCCTCGTTTCTTCATCCAAAAAATCAGGTATTTTTTATGGAAATGTCGGTGGAGGTCAAATTGCACTTGTCTCTGATTCTGAGAACAATTTCTTTGCTGACTTTAAGCTGGAATATTTCTTTTCTTCTTTGGTTTTCTTTAAATTTGATAGGTTGGTGCAAGCAAATTTGTAGTATGCATTCATATAGTGAGAGGTGAAAATAAAACAGGAAGCTTTTACTAACATACCTTAACTAATATATGTCTTTTATCTACTAATGCAACTGCTTGCTATATTAACATGCATGTTAATTTATCTTGCCTGCAGATGGCAATAATCTGAATTTTAGAAAAATTAAGCAAAACGTTTTTTGAACATATTTCTAATCTATAAATAACAAATTAGTATAAACCACAGATGACAAAACAAGATACAGGGTACTTATTACTTCAGCAAAACTTTATATTAAGATTAAGATACAGAAAAAAATGTAAACTACTAAATTTAGTAATTTACATTTGTTTCTAACTACTAAATTTAGTAGTTTATATTACTCTCACAAATGAATTTCTCAGTTTGAAAAAGTTAAATAAAGATAAATTGTTTTGCTGAAACAAATTAAACTTCATTCATAAGTCACAGTTTTGTACTAATTTGTCATTTTATCAGGTGATAAAATGAAAAGTTTGTTTACAAGAGTAGACTTGATGGCAGGAGTCTGAAACCCAAATGATTCATTACATTTTGCCGAGTCTGCTTGCAAGCTAATTTTTCATTTGATTACCTAATACATATATTTATATAATCTGTTTACAATATTGTAACATTTATGTGATTAAGAAAATATGAAGTATTTTTAATATGCCTTATTTATACTTCATTCTTATGAGTAATTGACTAATAAGCTGTATAAAGCAACATTATTTTCAATGAAATTTTTATAATTTTGTTTAAAGCTTAAAATGGGAATTTGATTATTAATAACAATATTTTGTACTAATTTAAATATATAGAAGCAGTTTAAACCTTAAAAATTAATTAATTTCTCACAAAAACTAAATTTTGAAATGCGTGAAATGTAATACATGAGTATAAATTTAAAAATTTATAAAGAAATTAAATGTTTAATATATTAAATAATATAATATAATATCTTGTAAAAAATTTATAAACAAAAGTTTACTTTTATTTTTGTAATTTAAATTGATAAAATAAAGGGTGACTCAAATGTCAGTTAATCTAGATTGTTTTTAAAACAATTGAAAAAATATATCTCAAAATTATCTTGGTTAACTGATTTTTAGACCACTTCCTTTATTTAAAAAAAAAATTCACTTTTAAGGCATGTTAAAGATTAATTCAGATATTAAAAATTGTTTCTCCTTAATTCTTGAAAAATGTAAATTATTGTTATAATGGCTATTTTAACAAAAAAGATTAATAATAATAATAATAATAATAAAACTTTAACATTTTTTATGCAGATTTAAGTATGCATTGCATGCAGCATGAATTCAGATTTCTTTTCAGTTTTTATTACTTGTGCTTATTTTAACAATTTATATTAATTCCTTTTTTTTCAGATGTTGAGTCGTTTTGTTTGAAATTAAATAATTAAAATTCTTTATTTAGGATATTTCTAATACTCAAATGCAGACTACTATGCAGAATCTTCAAGTGCAACAAATGGATGAAAATAAGCTAGACAGGTAATTTGATTTTATTACTTTAAAATTTAAAAATTAAACTGTTTTCAAGAAACCAAAAGTATTCTTTATTTGTTTGTATTCTTTGTAAGATGAAACCAACTGTAAAATGGCAAAAATGATGCCCAAGTAAATGAAATATTTCTTATTCAGTAATATTAATCTTTTAAATTACAGCACAGTACCAACTTTTATGCAATTTTGTTTAAAATTTTTTATTCTTTAAGTTTTCAAATGTGTTTAGAAAATGTTCTTATTTTAGAAATAAATAATGTATTTTTATAATAATTACTCTATAAAGTTAGTTTATTATGTAAAATATTTATTGAGCTCCCTTTCTTTCAGTAATATTTTAAGCTCAGATTCAGCTTGTGAACAAGCAGAATCATCAGAAATTTCTAAAGAAAGGGCTGCTAAAGCTGAAAGAAGAAAAGGTAAACGGAGACGAACGCAAGATCGGATGTTGAGATTAACTGTACTCAATGTAAAAGATGGAACCATAGTTGAATGTGAATTAGAATCTACCAGAGGAAAAACCGTTACTTTCAAATTTGATATAACTGATATTGTTCCTGCAGATGTAGCTAATAATTTGGTATGTTATGTTTTTCAATTCTATAAAATTTTGATAGTTTCTCAAAACAGCTTTTTTTTTTATACTTAATGAATGATGATTTTTTCAGGTGGTTACTAATCTAATGACAGAACATCATTCAGAAGCATTTATAGAATTAATAAATGACATTGTACAGCAGCTGAAGGAGAATCCAGATAAAATACCCGTTATTCAATATCAAGATCCTTCTAATACATCGAGTCCAGTAGTACAACGCAGACAAACTGGACATGAAATTCTTGACAGGGTAAATTTTTTTTATAATGGTTTTATGTGTATATATATATCTATATATGAGGAATTGCACTGTATAGCAACAAAATCACCACTTTGCGATAGCATGTGATGGTAAAATCCTAGTCCACTTGTTTTGACATTCAGCGTAAAATTGAATCACAAATCACACTTCAGGAAAAATGGCAAAATGTTGAGCTTCTGTACAATGGGAGGAGTCCTGTGCACAATACATCTAGCAATGTCATGGCATCACATTGCAAGTTCAAAATGAATAGTAGGAAGTGATGTTGAGAACTAAAGGCAGTTTTGTGCACTGCCACCCAGTGTTTCCAGATTGGGATATTTTATCAGCTGACAGAAATTTTGGGGAATTTTTGGGGTGACTTCTTTCTTTTTTTAAAAAGAAAAGATTTATTTATCAGATGAAAATTATCAGTAGAATGATAATGACCTCCACTGCTAATGCCAGTAAACCTCAAATTGTTTTATTACCCTATAAACAAAAGCTGCATTCCAGCTTGTATGTTGAGAGGAGCTGAAGATTTTTTCCCTAGGCCCAGGAGAAAATTTAGTGGCTCATAGTGGCTTCTATTCCTATAATTTAACTTTATTTTTATTAACAAAACATAAAATCTTTAAGATTGCTTTTTTTAATAAATAAACATTTTGTGTGTTTTAGGGATCTTGCTAGCTTTTTCAAATCTGTAGTTTTATTTTTTATTTTTTTTTTTGCTAATGTTGTCTTGAAAAGTGTAGCAAAATTTAAAATTCTGTAGTGTGGCAAAATAAATAATGTAAAAAAAATGCATTCAACATGATTAAAATTGTAGATTTTATTTTGATATCAGCCAGTACAAAATTAGAAATGCTATAACTTATTTATAGTCATACTAAGGTCACAATTAAAAGCATCTGTTTTTTCAGGCACCATGCGATAAAGGCAGCTTGGAAATCAAATTCTCTTTGAAGTGGACCATTGATATATTTATCAAATTGCTAACATTTATTACATCTAGTCTATTGTGTATTAGGTTTTAATGAGATTCATTTCACTAAATCAATATAATAATAATTTCACTGAAAATTATTGTACAGCCATCCTGGTCTGTTACATTTGCGGATTCAGATATATTGTGCTTTTTTTGGTCCTCAAAATTTTAAAAGTACTTCTGTCAATAAATTTGAAAATATCAATTGCTATTGAATTTCTTTTTGCAACAAAATATGATATCTTATTCTTACCACTGTCCTTGAAATCATCACTGCAGATGAAACAATAAATTTGTCAAGATATAAATAAGCAAAACAGGTGTATTGATCAATTGTCAATTTTTTTTAATATAATCAATTTATTATGAAATATAGTAATGTATCATGAAATTGCAACTGATATTTTGTTTTTATATCAACAGTATTTGTTTCTAAATGTTATTGTTAAAGAAGCAATACAGTAATGCTAAATGGATATTCATGGTTATCAATATATATGTCAACGTTATTTAATACTATATAACCACGAATAATATTCAGTATTGCAAAACTAAGCTAATTTTATATCAAAAACATGTTCTAATGAAAGAATAGAAGATAGGGATTCCTTAGCATGTATAATCTGTTTAGTATAAGCCAGAATTTTTAGTACTTGGTTATATTGTGCTTTTTTCTTTGTCTCCTGACAAGCATGATATAATGAGCATTTAAATTGTATTAAAGTATTTTTGAAGTAATTCTGAAATGTACAAAAACACATCATCATACAGGAAACTATTGTATTTGTCTAAGTGAGAAATTTTCTGTCATTTTTTTTGTGAATTTGCAGACAAAAGTTGTTACTAAATTACCCCACTTGTCACAAAAAAGTGAAAAAAACTACCAGTAGCAAGATCCCTAATGTGTTTTATTGAATATTTGTTTGAAAAAAAAATGGTGAAAGGAAATCACTATCCTAATTGTATTACAAGATACAAGCTTTTACTTGAGTCTCTAGTAAAATACAATTGAACTTGGTTAATTGTAAGTTCAAATGGAATGCAAAATAATTTGAATTAACCAATTTCATGAATAAATATTAAGTAATACAGATACAATGTACTTACTTTGTTGTTATATTTTCTTGTTAATATTAAGTGTAGCATTGAGTGAAAAGTGAAAAATGAAAATGAAAGTGAAATAGGTCTAGACTGCAAAAAGTCAAAAGTGACTGTGAATTTTGAACAACTAATCATTTACAAACAAGAGAAAATAGATCATCAATAAAAACAAAAAATTTTTCACATTGTTTTTAACTGCTGTTGCATATTTGTTACAAATATGAAAGATATGTTAAAAAGAAAAGGATGTTCAGTGAGAGAAATGTTTAAAAGGTGTGAAATGCAAGACTATCACACTAATTTTGATGTCTACTCTATTGTGTCATGATTTGTAACCATCTTAAAAGAGAATAAATCAACACAAAACAGCATTAAAGAGCTTTTAATTCTTTGCAAGCACTTTTGACATTCCTTTAAATGTTGTCTTCAGGCAATGACTGAAATTAAATGCTTTTTCAGAAGAAATTTTAAAATACAGAAACGAAATGGCATTAACTGAATGGAATACAAAACTTGGAACATAAAATTTTTAAGAACATTTTTTTAAAGTCATGCAGTGTCTATGCACATGTGCTTAGAGATGTGGAGACAAACACATAGAAAGGTGTAGGGAAGGTGGAGATTAGTGGTTACTAAGTATTATTTATTCACTTGTACAAATTGGCACAAATGTCAGGCAATCATCTTAAAAATTACTAAAAATGTATGACAACAAAGGGAACTGATTAGTGACGATATCACACTTTCTTTTTATTCCTTTTCCTACTTCCACTAATTACCTCAACTCTTCTCTCCAAAATTAAAGAATTATTGTAGATCCATGCTTCAACATGAAAAATATGCAACTAAACTTCAGTACACTGCTATTCCAAAGTACTGTACAGTAAATGAACAGAACAATAGACCTAGAGTATGTACTTTACTACACTAAACAATTAGAGATAATCACTAGCACCCGAAACCTAGCACATGATGTGACATTGAATATACTTAACATTCACTACTAGTATATGAATTTCATGCAACCACATGAACAGATCAAGACATGAAACATGTCGGGGAAATATCATTCTTGGTCCTTTCTCCCTGCTCTGACACATGCAGGCACTTTTTCCATGGTAACAGATGCTTTTGTTACTTCTATCACAATTTCAAATTGTTATTACTATTCTTAAAATTTTTTGAAAAATTGAAAATAGCAATTGACAGGAGGAACACTGCTCTTTAATCACTCTGGAGATGATATAATGCATGAATATATTGTGTTGAGTGAAAAACTTGCAAAAACATTGATGAACACATTATTGCACAAAATTGACATTTAGAATAATTTGTGTGCATATGTGCATATAATAATTATCTTCCAAACATGTACTGTTTACATGAAATTCACAAAAGATACACATTCTCTGAGTAAGAGAAATGAAGCAATGCTTGTTTAGCACAATACAATAGATCACATTTATTTTACCAAATTACACTGCATAGGAGTTTGAGGTGATCTTAACTATTCTTGAGATTTCAGATTTCAGTTATCAATGTTTTCTTTCACCTTCAAAGTTTTTCAAAAATGTCTGTGATTTGTTGTTTTTGCTTTAGCTCTGTGCTTTCTTTTTATATTGGGTCCTTAGCACACCATGTATCAAAATTCCAATTTTCAGAATACTAGTGCACCAAATTATTATTGAATAATTTTGGATTATTGTCTATTTTTCAAAAGATGCTGGATTAACAAACTTCTACCATATTTGATTTCATAATTAATTATTTGATTAATTTGGCATTTTTATTAGACATCAGCAAGACTTAATTTGTTGGAACCTCAATTAAAATTTATCTTTATATTTTGTGTAGAAATTAAGTCTCGAGAGTCAAGATAGCACTCCATCAACACCTAAATATTCCGAGAAAGAAACTGAAAGTTCATTTGCAAATCAAACACTGGCTGCTACGGCACAAGTTAAACCAAACAGCGAACCAACTCCAGCTTTGGTTCAAAATCAACCTCAAGTTAGTGAGCCTCAACATACCGTTCCAATGAAGATTGCCCAATCTCCTTCCCCTATATCTCAAGCCCAGGTGATTTTTTTCTTTCTATTTTAAGTAAAAATTTATAGATATGTGAAAAATAAGATACATATTGACTAATTTATGTTTGCAATATTTCTAAAAATTTTTCTCATACTCTGTATACAATGAAAGTAAGTTTAGTTAGTTTTCTAAAATAATTTCTTTTGATGTGATATATCCAGGGCATGCGAAGTGCCCTGAGGAAGAAATCAGCTCGTTGGAAAAAATTTATAACTTTTACTCATTATGTTTGTTGTTGTGAACTTCCACACATGCTGCTACCTGGATTTTTATCACAGGTTAGTTCATTTTTTATCTGTATGGCTTCCACAGCAATTTGTGGTGATAGAGCACATGATAAATTTTTTAATCATATGCATATTGAATTTTAAATGCTATGCATTTAGACATTAAAATATTATAAATCATAAAAAGAAATAAGATTTCAAAAAATATTTACAAATAACTGTCGCTTCTAAAACAATTTTCAAATGCAAAATAAGTGTCTTTGAATTAAAAATGTAGTTAATATAAAATATAGAGAAATTATAGCACTACAGCACTTTATTAAATATTGGAGCTTGGCACTATAAATTCAGGTTTAACATTTTGTTTTTATTTTCATTTGCTATTTGATTTATGTTTTTTGTATTATAGGTCAGCCATTTCTTTTTTTTTTTTTAATTTTAAATTACAATATTAGTTATAAGTTTATGTTTAATGTACAGTAAATGTTGTTAAATTGAAAGAATGAGTAAATGATTTAAATACATAAGTATGAAATTCTTATTCATTTTTACACATTAAGATGATGATCATAAAATGAAATTTTTTAAAAATTTTAAATAGATAAAAAAAATATTTTTCTATGCAAAATACAATATAATCATATTTTTGGGACAATTTTAAAGTACTGAGATTGCAGTGAGTTACAGACCCTCTTATATTATTACATTCACTTAATTTTGTGCATCATTTTGTGATTAATTACATTTGTGATGTGCCAAGACAGTTAATGTTCTTGATTTTTTTAAATTTAAAACCACTCTTTAAATTAAGTTTGTGGAAGACAAAATGAATTTATCTGATGACAGTTTTTTTTTTTTTTTTGGTCTGAAAAACATTTGTCTTTCTGTTTTACATGGACATGTTTTATTATAAAGAGTGGTTTTAGATTTAAAAATTGTCTTGCTCAATTTGTGTCAAATTTTCTATTTCCAATACTTTCATTTAATGATGTACTATATTTAAACATTTCTCAGTAATTGAAATAAATGACCGCAATTTTTACATTTTTTATCCTGCAAGAAATTGTTACCTGCATAACTTTGGTTTAAAAAATCTAATATTAAAAGTCTATTTTGTATTTTTAATGTGTTTTTGCAGTAATTTTTGGTAATGAAAGTTTGAATTTGGAATCAGAATAACACATATAATAATTGTCTGGAAATCAGATATAAACAGAAATTAATAAAATTTAATTTCAAATTTAGCGAATCATTCTATCATTGACTTATAACAAATTAAAATTTGATGTCTGTATTTCATTGAAAGTATTTGCTGTTCTAACAGTGTTATATTGATAATTTAATATTGAAGTATTTAGTTATTGATGTATTGCTGTTCTAATGCATATTTTATGATATTTCTTTCATGTAGCCATATATTATATTTATCTTGTTTCAACATCAGAAATAATTATAAATGTTTAAATTGAATGCCATTGTTGTGTGATTGAGCAAGTAAACATAAACAAAAGCAATTGCTATGGTTTACAAAAGAAAACTATAAAATGCATGTTTCTCACATTTGGAAATGCATTAATTAATCTGTTTTTACTTATGTTAGATACATTTGTGTAATTAAGTATGTATGAGAAGTTTAATTATTTTCTATATGTATTACACTTGACTCATCTTAAAATGAACACCAATAAAGTGAATTCTTGCATTAAAACAAATTTTGCCATTGTCACAATGTTTTTACACAATAAAGAAAACAAAAATTTTACCAGAATTTGTTAAATCAAATTGTAAATTACCTTCACAAACTTCAAGATATAATTTTGTTTCCATAATTAATTATGAAAACAGAATTATTATTTACTAATAATTATTTTATTATTTATGTTGAAAAATGTAAAAAGCATAGTACTGTAATTAATGTTCTAGAATAGATTTTCTTCTACTAGTAATCAAAGTTGGGTTAAACTTCTGATTGTAGAGCAATTCAAACATCTGGTTTTATTGGAACATTCTACTGTAAATATTAATTAAAGTTTAAAGACACACCTCTTTAAACAGATGCAGTCCTGTGCAAACACATGCTAGATTGCATATTGAGAGGAGGAGATTCAAGATTTGGCTCCTTTTTATCCTTTTGGCACCAAAAATATTTTCTACCTTTTCAAACAATCTTCAACAGAAAAAAATCACAAATTTCTTTTAGCTCTATTTTATTTAACCATTTTGATATACTGCTTCGTACTTAAATGGCAAATACTATTTTCTCCTAATTTTGTTTGATTTGAAAATCATTTAGATCATTAATTTATTTAACTTTATTTAGGAAATTAATTCAAAATATTATAATTTAGAGATTTCAATTGCTCATTAATCCTTAACTTTGTAATTTATATGATTTTGGCCTGAAAATCATTAATATGAATTTTCAGTGAAGTGAACTAACTATTGTTTTTCTAGCAGTTTGTATTAATGCAAGTTGATTGTATTGCTTATGTGCTCATCTTATTTCTGAGACTGTAATAAACGGTTACACAATCTAAATTGAAATAAACAAACAAACGGTTTTTGGATTTGGAAAAAATAACCTGTTAATTTAATTACATATAAAAACATTTTAAAATTAACAGGGTATTAATTTTCACATATGAGATGTGGACTGGAAATTTTCTCTGTTAAATTAAGATTTTTACTGTAATTAGATTTTGCCATAAGAAAAAATTATAATATGGTTTAATTGGACATTATAACTTCACACTGAAGTATAGGAATGGAATCATCAATCCAAGTGAATTACTTGTTCAGACACAGATTGAAAATGTGGAGTAGTATGTCAATTTCATTTAGCAAACATCAGAACAAGATGTTCTTAGAATGATATGGGTAATTGAAGCTATAAACAATGATGATGGTGTCTTTCAACAATTAAAGAAAGTTCATTTATGTTGTTTATGCCAAGACTATAATTTTAAAGTTGAAACTATCTATTTTTAAAACTTAAAAATGAATTGATAATCACAGATGAAGGAATTTTACTAAGGGACACCAGAATACTGAGATCCTTGCAGAATAAGGTGGTCATACTAAGTTCATCAAGATGATCATGGTATTATGAAAACCAAATAGTTACTTTGATCTGAAGTTTGATTTCTGGAAATAGACAAATTAATAGAAAGAGCTATTCAAAATTGTATTCCATGGATTGCAACAAATGACTTTTTCAAAAGATAGCCAATAAAAATGTCCAAGTTACCTACTGCACCTTGGGAAAAGGCCTAAAAAATGTTTTTCATATATTTTGTGTACTTTCTACTACTACTGTTTTTTGAACAAACAACAACATTAGCAATTGCATGCCGTCCTTGGAAGCGGTACAAGTGCCGCTTCCCCTGTATTTTCTACAATATAAATACGTATTGTACGATTATTTTCATATTTTAACGTACGGTACTTTGAATTAATTAAAATTAATATTTTATTATAACCTCATTATGTATCTTATTACAAATTTCTATACTACATGTGAAAAAAACAATAAGATTGCTATTGTATATTTTAATATCAGTGGCGGAATGGAAGCGCTGTATTGTTGAAACCAGGTCAGCTTCCAAGCAGCCAGGTTATAGGCATTTGCACATGTGCTTTACAGAGCACCAACCTCACAGTGGAAGCTACACACACAACACTTCTAGTGATTCTATCCAGGACTGGTTCTGGGCTGTTAGCCACCTGACTGCTAGATATTTGGCCACCCTCGTCCAATTATGTGAATCACAAGTAGATTTATAACTTAACCCAACCAATAGGAATTTACTGGTACATTTTTATGATAGTTCTGTATAGTTAACAGGAGTTAAAAAAAATCCATTAAAATATATGATATTTTTATTCTGCTCTCCCATCTTATATTACTTGTGGATTTCAATGTTAAACCAGTGATATTACGATTTCATATGTCCCATCTATAAGGGGATGTAGAAAATTCTTGTACAATGTAAAAAAGTGAACTGTTACTTTGGCAGCATCATTTACAACTAAATTTAATGAATGTGATGCACAAAGTACAAAAACAGTTCTAGAATTTATATTCCTTAAATTTATGATTTATGTATTCGTTGTCATAAAAATTTGTCTTTCCACTTCTTCCCCAAGACTACAAATATTCAAGTAACAGATTTCGACTTATTTCTACTTAAGAAGTAGTTACATAATTAAGAGATTGGGGAATTAGGGACATAAATAAAACCCTGCTGAAAGAGCCAGAATTTTACTTAAACAAAAGCTTAACTGAAACAATCTCTAGCTGAGTACAGTGGGGACTGATTTCTTCATAATATGAGATGTAATAAAGACAAATTTTTCCAGTTCAATGAGAGTGACTGAAAAGTCATAAATTTTGGAAATTTCTGTGGACACCTGGTCCTAAAATGAATTAGTTAGAAAACAAATGGCTATTAAGTTTAACATATTTAGATTTTTACAACTATGGTGAAAAAACTTTAAAATCTACAACAATCCTGTCACGTCCTTTGAGATATACTAGTGATGCGACAAAAGAGGCATTTGACATTAACCAGTATCGGCACCCTTGGGATTTGTCACGCATGCACGCACTGCACATCTACCAAGATTGTCTCTGATTCCATCCATGAGCTACTCATAGGGAGCAATTTTAACTAAGTGGATTGTTTTAATATTTAAAAAGTAAAGAATACTTTGTTATTTTTATGTATGTTTCTTCACAAAACTATATTTAATTATAATTTTCTTTAAAAGTACATTCATACAATTGAAGACTGTTTTGTACCAGATATGTATAATTGTATATCCATCACACATTTTATTTCACCAAGTAAGTTTTTATTATTTTGTTTTTAATTGTAGCCCTTATATTGTGGCTAGCAATTCAAAATGTAATTGTGATATTAAAAATACAATTAGAGAAGTCTACGGTTTTTATTGGCTTATCAAACAAATGAATACAAATGAATCCTAGACCATCACTGACGTGCACTTAACTGATTGCCCCTGGAAGTTGGCTTCTTACAGAAAAACAGCTTTCCTATCGTCAAATGTCACAATATGCTACTGAACATTACAACCCGTTACATTATAAACTACAAGCATATGTTATCGGGCTAATATTATAGCTGATATCTAGCCCGATAACATACGGCATTGGTTGGCTCATAGTCTGTTGTTATTTGTTCTATAATTTAAAACAGATGTTGATATTTTAAAAAGTTTGTTCTATTTTTGAATCATTTGCCTGATGAAGACTATAATGTATTATCAGATGTACTCACCTATTCTATGCCTAAGTAAATTTATTTTAACACTTTAAATAAGAAGCAAATAAACCATCCAGAAAATGATAGGTTAAAATGGCAACAGATAACAACAATTCTTATGCTGTTGCATTTTTATTATAAATACAAGTGCTTCTTAATTTATCAACATTTGGCTGCAATGAACATCATAGTCAATACATTCTGACCGATTTTCCTGATTATCAGCTGAACATACAGCTGCCATTAAGTGTAGTTCTGTTTTCAATGATGTAAAAGTCTGGCCATTATGAGTTTAAAAATAAATGCTGTATTAGTAGTGAGGCTTATAGCAGTAGTAATAAAATTAAGCTCCCCACCAGTGGCCAAGTGGATAAAATCACTGAATGCTTGTAGTTACAGGTTCAGACCTTGCCAATGTGCAATTTTCCAGGTTTTCTTCATGTGTCTAACACCTTAAAGGGATCAGTTTCCCATAAAAATCCTCCTGGCAGAATCCTCTCTTGGCAGATTGCTAGTGTATTACATTGCCATATCTCATCAAACCAAACCTTAAGAACTGAGCTGGATATTATGTTAAAAAAAAAGACTGAATCACATAATGAAACTATTGATGGGCAAGAGCATATTTACAGTTAAGAGAGCTATTGCACATTGTTTTCTTATGTTTTAAGATTGTTTCTATTTTCTTAAGTGATTAAAATTGTTTAACACACAACAAACAGAAACATAGCAAACGACCCCAAGAATGGCTCTTGTTCTTAAAAAGTGCTCTCTTATTGCTGGTAATTACAATGTCATATCTGAGCAGTTCAGTATAGTTTGTCAACTTCATATCAAGAAATTATTATTTTATAAAATATATTCATGAAATTAGAAGAAACAATAAAAATGTCTTCATATTTGGCATTTTTAATGCCTTGAAAAACAACAGTTTTTATGGCAGAATTAACCTTTTATTTGAGCTACTCATCTGCCCTTGATATGTAAAAATGTTTAAAAAATTATTATTATATTGATTTCCAGTAATAATTTTTGTTTCTGACAAATTTATCAGTAGAAAAAAATATATACATACAAAAATAAAATAGATCTAATTAGATATAAGTTTTGTGAATTTTTTCATACAAAATTTCTAAACCATAATTTTTATTTCCATTTGATTGTTACTATTTTACTAATTGTTGAAATTATTCCTTAAATTATTGTATTTTAATGTGACCAGCTCTTTCAATGATCCATTAATTATAGCTTCATATTGTGATACTTAGATTAGGATGATGAATGGGTTTGTACAAAGCTTAAATCATTATTATTCATAATTATAATTTAATATACAGTTGAACCTGTCTATCTCAAACATGTTCATCTCAAAAACCTATTTATCTTGAAATTTTTCTTTTTTCCTTGCATTTTAATCCTAAATTTAATACATTTTTTATGTTTATTTCAAATAATTTTTTCCCATAACCTCTATATCTTAAAAAAATTATGGACTGAAGTATCAGTTACAAATTCAAAGCTCAGTGACTAAATTTTGATAGCATAAACTGCCATCAGTTTATGAGTTGAGAAACATCTCTTACAATACAGTACATACTGTAGTTGCCGTTAATGCCTCATTTTTGTAATTGGATGAGTTCGGCTTGCATCTTATTGGTTGAAGAAAGTCAGGCAACAGAAACTATCAACAAACTATACGTCAAAAATGTTTTATTTATACCTAATACAGATATGTACTGTACTTGCTATTGTATTAATAAAATATTGTTCCTCTAATCAAACCTATTAATGTTTGCTGTATAGGAACTGCTATATCCCAAAACTTGTCTGTCTCAAAATTTTTTTCTTGTTATCATGAGATTTCAGATAGACTGGTTCAACTGTATTTCAAATACACGTGTGTGTTTGTTTTTTGTAACTTTCATTTTTAAGAGTTTTACCTTCAGAACGAAATGTTAACTGATTTATGGTTTAAATAAAGCTATGTCATGTTTCTTCTCTATTTAAATTTGAAAGTTATTAGTAAAGTTATTTTTAAGAAAAACTTTCGTTTTATTTTCCTTTTTTTGTTTAAATATTATTAATTTTCAGTAATTAAATGGATGATGATGATGATGATAAATAATAAAACTCTATAGTAATAAAATTGTTTTTTATTTAAATATGCTGAATAATAAATGATTGAATGTTGCTGAAAATTAATTGTATTTCAATCTAAGTCTTTGACATCATAAAATATGAATATCAAACAATCATTTCATTAATTAAATTTTTTGTGCAAATAACTAATATATTGTTTCAGTCATCGAGACATTAGATGGTGGCCAGATGGCCAAAGCGGTAAAACATCAGCCTGCCATCTTGGGGAATCCGGGTTTGAGGCCAGGTCAGAAATTTTCATGAGAGGTTTTCATTCAGATATGTTGGACCCTGTTCCTCATCATCTGGCCGAAGTCATGATGAATATGGAAAAAAGACCCTCTTAGAGCCTGTGGGAGAATGGAAAGAGTAAAATAAATCATAGGGAATGTAAAATGGACATAAATTAGCTAGATAAACAAAAAGATCCAGAAATACAGTAAACCCTCACTTATGTGGCCACCTAGGTTGACAAAGGTTTACATAAAAAAAACTATAATTAGAGTACCATACTGAATCCTGCTAAAAGTTTAATAGGGATTATAAAATGAAGAGCAACACCTGAAACCAGAACAAATTAACTCAAAATAGTAATTTTACTAATATTTTCATCTTTTTGTAACACATCTTCAGGTAAAATACATAGACAACAGAAAGCAGAAAATATTTTGAATTAATTTGTGCTGTTTCAGGTGTTAGTGTTCATATACGTGAGTTCTACCAATTTTGAAGAGTAATGGGTTATAAAAATGGGGTGAATAAATAAATATATATAAGGACCTTGAATAAGTTCTCGCTGTTTTTTTGTGAAAATTAACACTTTATTTAAAAAAAGTCGTAATAAACACGTTGCTGAAAGTATTGTCCATCACTAGCCACTACTTTCTCCCATCGTTCTGACAGCATTTGAATTCCATGTCGGAAAAACAACACGTTTTTTGAGGCTATCCAAGAATCAACCCATTTTTTGGCATCTTCATAAGAACGAAAGTGCTGCTCAGCCAGGCCATGTGACATCGATCGGAACAAGTGATAATCGGAAGGGACGATGTCTGGTGAATATGGCGGGTGGGGTAGGACTTCCCATTTAAGCGTTTCCAAGTACGTTTTCACCGGTTGTGCAACATGTGGCCGAGCATTGTCATGTTGCAAAATCACTTTGTCGTGTCTCTGCTCATATAGCGGCCGTTTTTCCTTCAATGCTTGGCTCAAACGCATCAATTGTAGTCGATAGCGATCTCCCGTGATAGTTTCGTTTGGTTTGAGCAGCTCGTAATAAACTACACCTAGCTGATCCCACCAAATGCAGAGCAGAAGCTT
>NW_019384353.1:0-2339 GCF_000671375.1 Centruroides sculpturatus | reverse complement strand
GAAACTGTTGTGTGATCAACTCCTAATGATTCTGCAAGTTCAGCTAGCGTCTGACATGAGTCTTCATGAAGTAATGCCTCTAATTCCTTGTCTTCAAACTTTTTTGGTGCACCAGATCGTTCTTTATCTTCAACATCAAAATCATTATTTTTGAAGCGTCTAAACCAATCTCTGCATGTTGTTTCCGACAGAGCATGGTCGCCGTAAGTCTCAACAAGAATTCTGTGTGCTTCTGCTGCAGATTTTTTTTGAATAAAATAGTGCAATAAAATTCCCCGCAAATACTCTTTTTTTGGCACGAAACTAGACATGTTTAGCACAATGAAAAAATAAGCTGTTTACACTTCGGTGAAATGACGTATACCGAATTTCAAGGTCACTTATTGTACTTCCTTACAGATGCGTCACCATCTAAAAATAAACACACGTGGTTCTGGTAACGCCATCTGTTGGAAAACAGCGAGAACTTATTCAAGGTCCTTATATATATACACAGTAATTCATACAGGATAATGTATTTCACTGAATAACAGAGTATTGAAGTACAGAGTACATGTATTGTAAAGGTAAACTGTTTGCAGTAGGGTTCATTTAAGCACTTACAGCACAGTACTAATGGAATCAACATCTGTATGAAATGATTTTATTTAAAAAATGTATTTTAACAGGAGAATTAAATGTTAATAATTAAATCAACTTTTAAATCAGACTCGTTGATATTTTTCTTTATCAAATGTTGTGATGTAAACTGTTGTTGCTGATTTATGTAAGCTGTTTTTTTTTTTCAACTTCCATTGGTCCATAAAACAAAGACAAATGTAAATAACAAAATGAATTTATTATCAAAAGTTAGGTACAAACATGGTTACTTTTTGACATAATCACAGTGAAGATTGAGGCATTTGTCATTAAGGCCATCTCAATCTCAATTCACTGGTAGCAACATTCTATGACAAGGAGATGGAAAAGCTCGTCCACAGATATGAAAAATGCCTGAATTTTCACTGTGATTATGTAGAAAAGTAACCATGTTTGTACCTAACTTTTGATGATAAATTAATTTTGTTTTTAAACTTGTTTTTTTTATGGACCATTGGAGGTTGGAAAAAACAGCCCTCATACATAGTTACATTTTTACAAAATACAATAAAATTTTGTATAAAGGCACATATTGCCACTGAATGCCAAGCAAACATTTGGTTAATACTGAATAGTGTGAATGGCTTGTGAGACAAATATTTGGTATTTGCCGTTTTTCAATTCTTATTGGTAAATTGTGTTGAAACAAACGAGACAAATAAAGCGAGAAGAAAATTTGAGTTTCTCTCCCAATGCCGCCTGAATGAAGCCTTCCCAATGTCTATATATCGAACGAGACAAATATTTATCTTCATCCATTTGTGTTGTTCATCCAAACACTCATGCTTGCATTTGTGTATTTTCTTGTTTATGGTCATCATGTTGCCATTTTAGTCTTTGTAAAACTAGATTTATTTATTTATTTATTTATTTTTAAATTTAGTTAATTTTTCAATTTGGTTTATAGATAAAAAAAGACCAGATAAAACTACATACTTTTTAAGTATGTAGTTTAATCTGGTCTTTTTTGCAATACAGTTTTATTGTGTTGTTTTTAAAAAAAAATTTTTTTTTACATTTTCATTTTTATGCTTTGGTGATACCATCCACCATTTTATTTTAGGCTTCTTTTTTCTTTAACAGATATGAACTACTAATAACTATAGAAGCAGCAGCATAAATTAATGTTTGAGAATTGTCTGTTTTATAGATCTTGGATGAATATTTATCATTCCCTCAATGAACTGATGCTTGACATATAATTGTGTGTGTGTGTGTGTGTGTGTACATGTATATTTGCCAAGTGACAAACACTTCAGCAAATATTCAGCATTCAACAAAAATTAAATGTGTGGATGCGTCTTAAAATTATTGAACAAATGCAGTATGTCATTATCCATCTCTGTACTAAACTCTGGAGATAAATTTAATTTGTCCAGTTAAATAAAGATTTATTTTATTTAATGTAATCAGTTGGAGAGGTCTTTGCAATAAAGCTCAATTTCATTTTAAATGCTTTAAACTGTATATTATATTTAAGAACATGGACTTTTTGTATTCTGTTGACCATATAAACAGGGATAAATGGCACAAGATAGGTGTGTTCACTCCTATCTTGGCTACCAATATGGAGTTTCATTTATATTAAAACCTATGCAGCTTTTTTTTTTTGGGTAACTTAATAGGTGGCCACAAAACAAGGTTTTACTGTATTTTAATTTTAAATATGTAAGATTTTAATGCATATTTAAAAATATTTT
>NW_019384352.1:1002273-1004568 GCF_000671375.1 Centruroides sculpturatus | reverse complement strand
TTACAATTTAAATTATTCCTTTTATCGATACATATTATAAGATACAATATAACTTATTCAAAACTACTGTATCTCTTTTATTTAAAGTTTAAACTTTAAACATATAAAACAAATAAAAATTTAATATTCAAACTGTAAAACTTTTAAATTGTAATGAAAAAACATGAGAATTTCACCATTTCAGGGCATAACTTATTTCTTGCCGGCTCATAAATGTTACCTTCAGTGCTGAAAATTATTTCATTTTCAATGGAAGATGCTTGGGCAGTTAAACATTTCATAGCTAGTTCGCTCAAATTAGGAAAAAGTTCTTTTGAAATTCTCCACCACAAAAATGGGTCACTATTTCTTTGTTTAAGAAGTAAATGTAAATATGTTTCTAATTCTTGATCAAAACGTTTGTTCGTTTCTTTCGCTTTTTCTTTCTTTTTAAAAACGTGCTCTTCTTCATTCTTTCGTATACCAGAAGCTAATTCATGAAATAAATTTAAAAAAAACTTAGAGATTCTTCTCCATCTTCATCATCTCCAGAAATACAAACTTCAAAATTTAATTTTTCTTGAGTTTTTGAATTATCAACATCTTCTAACCTGTCAATTGCCCATCTTTTTATTTCCTCTACCATATCCTCTTTTTGAAATTTCATTTTGAATCTTGGATCTAATAAAGATGACAAGTATAAAGACTTGTTTTCTAATAAATTACCAAACAATCGCCTAAATATCTCTTTTTTTTTTCTAAATTTTTCTGCGAAAACTTCGTTGAACTTTGGAAACATCATTAATATAAATAATTTTTATCGGCCGTTGAATAAGAAATGTTTCTTTCACAAGAAATGTATAAAATGAGTACTGTATTAGACTTACGGTACTTAATTTACATACTGTACAGCAGGGGCGTGCCGTGACATTTGACTATAGGGAAGCTGTGTTTCCCTATAGTCAAATGTCCGAAGCCGACATCCAGGGGCAATCAGTCAATTGCGCGTCAGTGATGGTCTAGGGTCCATTCGTATCGTTTATTCGATAAGCCAGTAAAAACCGTAGACTTCTCTAAATGCATTTTTAATATCACAATTACATTCCGAATCGCTAGCCACGATATAAGGGCTACAATTAAAAATAAAATAATAAAAACTTACTCGGTAAAATAAAATATGTGGTGGATGTACCGGTACATACAAAATATTCTTCAATTATATGAATATACTTTTAAGGAAAATTATAATTAAATATAGCTTTGTAAAGAAACGTACATAAAAATATAAAATATTCTTTACTTTTTAAATCTTAAAACAATGCACTTAGTCAAATAGCTCCCTACGAGTGGCTAATGGATGGAATCGAAGACGGTTGCAGAGCGTGCATACACGCGGACTGCCAAATCCCCAGAGTGCCGATACCGGTCAATGTCAAATACCTCTTTTGTCGCATCACTAGTATATCTCAAAGGACGCGACAGGGCTGTTGTAGATTTTAAACGTTTCTCACCATAGCTGTAAAAATCTAAATATGTTAAACTTAATAGTCATTTGTTTTCTAACTAATTCGTTTTAGGACCAGGTGTTGTCCACGGAAATTTCCAAAATTTACAACTTTTCGGTCACTCTCGTTGAACTGGAAAAATTTCTGTCTTTATTACATCTAATACAGTATTTCGAAGAAATCAGTCCCCACTGTACTCGGCTATAGATTGGTTCGGTTAAGCTTTTGTTTAAGTAATATTCCGGCTCTTTCATCAGGGTTTTGTTTATGTCCCCAATTCCCTAATCGCTTAATTATTTAACTACTTCTTAAGTAGAAATAAGTCGAAACCGGTTACTTTGTACTCGAATATTTGTAGTCTCGGGAAAAAAGTGGAAAGACAAATTTTTATGACAAACGGATACATAAATCGTAAATTTAAGGAAAATAAATTCTAGAGCTTTTTCTGTATCTTGTGCATCTCTCTCATTCATTAAATTTAGTTGTAAATGACGCTGTCGAAGTAACGGTTAATTTTTTAACGTTATACAAGAATTGTACACGGTTTTTTTACAACCCCTTAAAGATGGGATGTACGAAATCGTAATATCACCGGTTTAACATCGAAATCCGCGAGTAATATAACATCGGAAAACGGAATAAATATATCAAATATTTTAATAGATTTTTTAAACTCCTGTCAACTATACAGAACTATCGTAAAAACATAGCAGTAAATTCTTATCGGTTGGGTTAAGTTATAAATCTACTCGTTATTCACGTAATCGAAATATCTAGTGGGCAGGCGGCTAACAGCCCAGAACCGGTCCTT
>NW_019384352.1:997975-1001390 GCF_000671375.1 Centruroides sculpturatus | reverse complement strand
AAAAGCATATATATAATTATAATAGAATTACAATAAATTAAGTTAATATATAATTATATATACAGTACCTAATTTATATATAATTAATATATAATTATATGTACTGTACAGTACCTAATTTATTTATAATACTGTACAGACAATAGCAAACTCAATTGACCCGCCTAAACTTTCCGTAGCGTGGCGCTGGACGGCAGAAAGTAGTTCGGTTGCTCATCCACTATTGGTCCAGATTCGACCAATCTTGTCGCGACACGAGTCGGCGACGACGTTTTACGAGTCCCTTTATACGAATACTGCCGCAATTTTTTCGCTACGTTATAGGAAATTCCGTTATAGGAACCCACGTTATGTGGGGTCGACTGTATTTGCGAATGTTTTGTAAAGATTATTGGATAATCTTTGCAAAACATTTTTCTTATAATTGCTATATTAGTTGCTTCAAAAAAAATATATATTTATATGTATAAACTAGCTGTTACCCGCGGCTTTGCCCTCGAAGATTTTGCAGGCAAACCCCTTTTATATTCAATATTTCAACAACCATAGTAATTGTAATATAACACCTACCACCGAGAATGATGGGAATCAAAAGAACTATTTTCAATTTGATCAATTTTCTGGAACGTTTACAATCGTTCTATAATAGAATCAATATGCAATAACAAATTCGAATTTAATAATGTTCGAACATTTGGTTAAAACATCGAAATATATGAAAATATTTATAACAATGTCTGAAATGTTATCAATTTAATACACCTAAGTATTCAATGAAGACTAAACAAAAAATCTTAACCGGAAAAACGGCTTCTACTGTACTATTTTACATGCGATTTTTTGTTACGTTAAGTCTTCATTAAGTACTTAAGTGTATTAAATTAATAACATTTCAGACATTGTTATAAATATTTTTATATATTTCGATTTTTTAACCAAATGTTCCAACATTATAAAATTCGAATTTGTTATTGCATATTGATTCGATTATAGAACGATTGTAAACGTTTCAGAAAATTGATCAAATTGAAAATACAATAGAGCCTCGATTATCCGACTCAATTGGGGACTGGGGTTGGTCGGATAATTGGAAAGTCGGATAACCGAAAAGTATGAAAAAATCCATTTGTGTAGTATATTATTATATACCATGTAATTAGTATATTAATATGTTAGTATATCGCTATTAACCTACTTCGCGTTGAATTTACATCGATGTTAAGCTTAACAAAATTTTTTTTAAATAATCGTCGCTATTGTATCGTTAAAAATTAGAAAATTAAGCCTCGTTTAAATAGTGGCGCCCTTTCATGGTCGAATGAGTGTTGCTAGTTAAAACACGTAAAATAATATTAAAGTAGCCAAGTCATAGCCAAATATTGTAGCGCCACATCACTAGCGGACATTTGAAATTTGCCGACTAGGACGGTCGGTTCTGAGGTGTCGGTTAATCGGGGGTCAGATAATCGAGGCTCTACTGTAGTTCGTTTGATTCTCGGCAATTCTCATCATTCTCGGCGGTAGGTGTTATATAACAATTACTATGGTTGTTGAAATCTATATATATATATATATATATAAATGGACATGTATGTCCCTATATCTCACTTTTTCGCCAAAACTACACATCGCACGTGAATGGTGTTTGTATGTAGTGGTAGCCCCAAGTCTCCATTCGTGCACAGGGGTGGTCGCGTCTCGATAGCCATAAGGGTGCGGGAGATATGAGGCTAAAAGTAGTTGAAAGTGCCTTTCTATTTCGAATGCTTTGTTCGATTTTTTCGAATTTGTTCGAATTTAATTCGAACATAAAATTCGAATTGGTTCGATTACAGAACGATTAAAAACATTCCAGAAACGTTGAAATTTGTTCGTTTGACTAAACGTAAAAATTCTCTAATTAGTCTGGAAACGGGGACCTAATTCTTGCATTTTGTGAAAACGGGTAAGATTAGCTATAATGTAATTATCTTAATCTTCACTGTCGTTACATTTTGCCCAGCGAAGTGGGTCCTTGCAGCTAGATTCTAGATTACTTAGAAAAACAGTCTTTTACATATATAAAAAAACTATACTATTACATACAAATAAAAACCCAGCGAAGCGGGATCTTGCAGCTAGTACTGAATATAAATGGGGTTTGCTTGCAAAACCACCGCGGGCGAAGTCGCGGGTAACAGCTAGTAGTTAATAAACGGATATTTGTTATTGTTAAAATTGTTTGGCGCACTTCCTTAAAACGCGCAGTCTCTGTCGTCCCGGATCCGACCGCCTAAACAAGCGACCACTATCGCGATTTTTGTCACTTGACAAAGTGGTGTCATTCTGACGTGGTGCTAATCAGGCGGTCCAGAAATTGTGGTTACTTTCAATCCATCGCACTGGTTTTTAACTTTAGCAGCTAATTTTTGACAACGTGTAGTTTGTCATCAAACATCTACGTGTACTTTGTTTGACCTTTAGTATTTTTAAGCAAAACAAAAAAACCCCAAATGAGATTCCCTGCATACATTTTATATCTTTGAAACATTTTTAAATATGAAAATTCAATTTCAAGAAAAACTTGAAATAACGTTCTTCGACATTAAAAATTGTTAATAAAAATGTTTAGAGGATAGAACCCATATTTTAAATTTATTAACCACTGCGCGTTGTATCACTCTCTATCCTATCACGTATTCTTCTGTATTAATCAATGACACGTGTACATAAACTAGTAAAATTACACCATGTTAACTCAACTTTCATTCATTAAAAAAATAATTCTACAAGCTATTGTTTTTCGGTACATAAAAGCAATTGCTTTATATACAATATCAAAGTTACAAAATGAAAAAATAAAACTTCAAAAATTTCTTCTTTTTATATTCAATAAAATCGAAATACGAATAAATACTTTTGTTAACATTTTCCTTCATTCATTGTTATTATGACATTTGATAATATGATTATTTAAACTACTTTTAAAACGGAACTTTTTTAAGCAATAAGTACACGAGTATGGCTTTTCCCCTGTATGAACTCGTAGATGTTCAATCAGAGTCCGTTTCTGTGTAAAACTCCGTTTGCAATGATCACAGGTAAAGGGTTTCTCCCCTGTGTGAGTTCGCAGATGTTCAATCAGAGTTACTTTCTGTGTAAAACTCCGTTTGCAATGATCACAGGTAAAGGGTTTTTCTCCAGTGTGAGTGTTGACGTGGGTATGAAGATGGCTGGATTGACTGAACCGACGATTACAAAATTTGCAAGACAAGAGTCCTTCTCCACTGTGAATCCTTCGATGACATACAAATCCTCGCTTCGAAATGAATATTTTCTTGCAACTGTCACATTGATACTTCCCATTCTTTCTCTTCTCAATGTTTGAACCTGTAAAATAGGATAAATAAATATAGTAAAAGCAATGTTTAAAGAC
>NW_019384352.1:978152-996817 GCF_000671375.1 Centruroides sculpturatus | reverse complement strand
AAGTCTCCTCTTCCGCTTCGTTAAAATCTTCCTTCTGTTTTTTTTCTTTCTGGTGAAATCGTCAACGAGATTTTCTCCTTTAATCAAGACTGTTAATTATGTTAAATTTAAAATAATCTACACCCAGATTATCGATTGTCGAAATATAATGACAACAGTCAAAGGTTGGACGAAAGGACTAACCTGCTTGTGTGGACGAGAATTCCAAATGCTTGCATTCATAGTGCGCGTGACCAAAGGATACCTATTTGCGGATGTGAAATTTGGATTATGTGATTTTTCAGACAACATCAGGTGCCAGCAACACCTTCGTCATCGACCCTCAGGAACTAGCCGAGGCGGGGACCAGCGGTAAGATTTACCCTCCGAATAAGGGGGTAGCCACCCCCAAAGGGTAGACCTCCCCTGTACGAACAATAAATGTCTAATGAACCACCCCCTACGCGCGACCTTTCGCGAGATATAAGCCCCTGAAGTTTCGCCTACGTCATATCCGGTCACGTGACATCGTGGTCAAGAGGCAGTCTACCGCGCATAAAAAATTTTAACGCGCACTCGCGAACACCTTCCTTAGGTGTCTCTGTCCTCGCGCTTCTCCACTCCGCCTTTGCTGTGGTCGTCTGTCCCTTCCGCGCCGGCCCGCAGTCCACGTCACCTGCCTGAAGTCATCCATAGTCGCCACCTATTGCTTGTAAATATAACTATACATTATTATTTATTATTCTTACCTTGGCCGGGCCTCGAACCCTGGTCTATGTTGACTGTAGTCCAAGCCTTTGTCCACTAGTCCAGCACATCCCCTTAGCAGAAGCATTTCGGAACTCATATTTGAGACAAACGAGCCCAAGGACAGCACTGCGCATGACAGCCAAATCACGTGGTCGTTCCTCAGCCATAGAGATGCAGCGCTCCGCGGGCCAATGGGGCGCGCGGTCACGTGACACTCGTAACCGTTTTCCGCGATTATATAAGCTGTACTCGCCTTCATATCCTCGAACCCAATACTGTATATGTTACAGAAACGAACATGCCTTATTCGTGTGATATTTCGGCGTCTCCCGTTATGGATCTCGCCACAATATTCAATAATATAATATCTTACAGTTTTCTTCGCTATCTCCCCACCGAAGAGGCTGCACAGAAGTTTTGCCATCTTGTGGTGCTTGTGCCTCATCCGGACCTAACCGGTTTCTTTCTGCCATGTCCTAAGTGCAGAGGTAAGCCTTTTCTCGATTCCCGCGTTTACATGAGTGCTATCTGCAGCTATCTAGGTTAATGCTACTAATGGTTCGAAAATGGTGTCGCTTCGGTTAGGTTCGTTTCGTTTTCGTTACATTAGCTACATTTTTATCCGTCTGGACCACAAACCGTCGGAAGTACGGCCATTTTGAAACCATGGATAACAGTAACCGCTATCCTGTTTCGATATTTGACCCGTGAGTTAATAGTAGCAGTATTGGTAAACCTTAACTGCCAATATTCCAATTTACTAGTTTTTCGATATTTTTGTCATAATCTTTAGGGACTATGCGGAAGGAACCGGCTCCATCTGGCAGGTTCGGATTCGTCTACCGCTGTGAAAAAGTACAGCAGAAAAAGAAGATGAGGAGGCGGACTGGCGGCACCNATTCGTCTACCGCTGTGAAAAAGTACAGCAGAAAAAGAAGATGAGGAGGCGGACTGGCGGCACCGTCTTCAGGGCCATGTGCACTGGTTCCCTGTCTTGCACCCACAACACCTTTTTCGAAAGGACACAGCTGTCAGCGCAAGAGGTATGACATTTGAAGTCGCTCGCGCAACGTGATCGCAGAATCAGGGTGAAGTTGCGGAGGTTTTCGTCTCCCATCAACAAGATATCCAGCTCGGGGGTGAAGGGATGCACGTTGAGGTGACCATCGACCCCACGTTTCTGACTTTGCCAAAATGCCTGTCTCTATATTCGTACGTTTTATTTTCAGATCGACGAGACCTTCACCCGGAGGCGAAAATACAACCGCGGCTGCGTAACTAAAGGCACCCAAATTACCATCTTCGGTGCCTATTGTCAGGAAACAAAAGAGGTCATGTACTGGCATGTAAGTAGTAGCCAAGCATTATTATTTCCTTTTATTTTTTAGTTTTTGTGGAAGTTTTGTTATAGTTTCTCGTATTCTTTCAGGTGGACAACAAGAGCCGACGGGTTCTCTGGAGCCACATGCTCAGATACATCGCCCCCGGTTCCATCATTGTTTCCGACAGCGCGGCCCAATATCGCGGTTGTACGACGATGGGCTTCTCTGAACATAAGACCGTTAATCACAGCCAGCGGGGCCCCGGGAGGTAAGGAAGATAAAACTGCAATGTGTTATGTGAAAGAAATGAACAAGCGTTATTGAAAAGTGACATTTTTCTTTTATTTTCCGAGCAGATTCGTCGACGCCGATGATCCCGAGGCCCACACTCAGAACATCGAGTGCAGAAATCGCTGGCTGAAGAAGTCCATCAAGTCGCTCCGCACGGACAGGAGCCTGCAGAGCTACAACTGTACGTACGTGTACAGGACGCGGGTCCTGTCCCAGTTGCCAACAACATCGGCAAAATTCCGGCAGTTCATCGGGGACATCGTGGCCGTCTACCCGGGCCCCGGTCGTCAGGGTCTCCAACTCCGGACGATCGGTGTGCCCGTGGATCAACATCTGCCGCCGGACGAGCCCTATTTCGATGTTCCCGTGCACGAGGGCGACGAAGAGGAACGGCAGGGGGATGACGACCGCCCAGTGAGTAGTGCAGCTTGTGTATATTGCGCGTGACCAAAGGATACCTATTTGCGGATGTGAAACCTGGATTATGTGATTTTTCAGACAACATCAGGCGCCACCAACACCTTCGTCATCGACCCCCAGGACCTAGCCGAGGCGGGGACCAGCGGCCTCACCCCGTCCTCACCCACGCAACATCGGGAATAGGCTAGGCGTCGCCAGATAGCGAAAGGACGTGGCGGGAGATGCAGGAGGAGACGCTGTTGAAGGTGAGTGTACAATCTGGTTTCAAAACGGTTTTCTATTAGCCTAAGTAGTCACCTCCGAAGAGGTAGGTCAGGTGTTTTGGACAAACCGCGAAAGAAGCGCGTAGTACTAGCCGACCGCGATCGAAACCCGAGCGTGTCGGCGAATGAGGGCCCTAGGCCCCGAGGTCAAGGATGAGCGCGGGGTCGTGCGAAAAGGACCTAACTCGGCAATAATTAGACTGTAGTAACATTAGAATAGGTCGATAGGCTTAACGGTGCATAATACGGTAGCCAACCGGGCGAGCGAAACCCAGTGTGTCGGCGAATGAGGGGCCCTAGACCCTCCCGAGGTCGAGGAGGAGCGCGGGGTCATGCGAAAAGGACCTAACTCCGATAATTAGACTGCAATAACGTTAGAATAGGTCGATAGGCTTAGCGGTCGATAGGCTTAGTAGAAAGAGCGACGCGACTCGTCGATCCCGATCGTTGGAAATGACGTAGGGGATTCTTTACAGGGCTATATCTCGTAAAGGGTCGCGCGCAGGGGTATGGTTCCTTTGACTTTTTCGTTCGCACGGAGGGGGTCTTCAATTCGGGGGTCGCCGATCCGCTCATTCGCAGGGTAAATTGTGGCTAACATGTGGTCACGTGACCCGTAGAACAATTTTCGGAGGGCTATATCTCGCAAAGGGTCGTGGTTCATTAGACATTTATTGTTCGTACGGGGGAGGTCTACCCTTTGGGGGGTGGCTACCCCCTCATTCGGAGGGTAAATCTTACCAAACAATCGTGGGTTATCAACAGAGTAAAATAAAACTTCTGTCGACTTTTTCTGTAACCAAAACAGAAATACGTCACTAGTAACGAGCGAAGATTCGTGCATTACAACTATTTATTTCCTCTTCTTATTTGTAGTGATGTGGTAAGAACCGATCCCAAGACGATGGCTTAAAAACGAACACCAATTAAACACTCATATGAGACGTCTTCTTCGATTTGTCCGTAAAAGATTTAGCTCATAGGAAAACAATTTGAATCTATTCAGTACTTTTCATAAAAACATATTTTACCCTTTCCCTAACCGAAATCTACAAGAAATCCAGCAAGTGCATTGCTGGACATCGTTCAACCTAACTGTCAATTTAAAAAAAAAAGTGGCGCCATCTAATATTTGAAATTTAATAATATCTATTTTTCAGAATTTGTGGATCTAAAATTTCTAGAAATAATCTTTCATTTGTCTTTCATCTGTTAATGTTAAAAAATGAATTATCTCGAAACTATTATAAATAATTATTTTCAACTCAAATATTCACGCACCATCAAAAACGGTGGTAAAATGTGAACAATCCGAGGACAATCCACATTTGAATCCGTTGTCCATTTTAATGGTTTTTAATTACGGAATTATTCGATTCATTCTTTTCCATTCTCAAACGGGAGGGACGATCTCTTCGAAATTCAGCAATAATATTCGTAAGCGAAATTACATTCGGTTTAATACCCGCATGTGACGCAATATTTCTATAATTTTTCGAAAAGAGTAAACTTTTTAACTTACCCAGTAAAATGTTCTTCTACTTAAAAAAGACGAAAGGCCGAGAAGTTTTCTTCCGTTTCTCCTCGAAAGAATTGGCCTACTCCAAAATAAATAAACAACACAAAATCTATTTCGTCTTCTTTCTCGTCGTCAGCTCAAACGTCTTTTAGCGATTCCGTTGTAACGGAACATTTTCCAAACTGGAAGAAATTCAGTGGCGCCGTCTGTAATTCAATTGAAAGAAATTTTCATTTTTGTAAATATTTTTATCATAAAATTAACCGTCAAATTTTCAATGCCGTTTTACNCAAAATAAATAAACAACACAAAATCTATTTCGTCTTCTTTCTAGTCGTCAGTTCAAACGTCTTTTAGCGATTCCGTTGTAACGGAACATTTTCCAAACTGGAAGAAAAACAGTGGCGCCGTCTGTAATTTAATTGAAAGAAATTTTCATTTTTGTAAATATTTTTATCATAAAATTAACCGTCAAATTTCCAATGCCGTTTTACTTTAATACAGTTTATCAGGAATAATATCGTATTAAAACTTCACTACAAATAAATATTTCGGAATGTAATATAGTGCCACTAGAGTACCTAGATTATTTATGCAACTCATCGCTAGTGCTGAGCGATTACCTTAAAAATGTTTAATAACAACAGTGTTAAGTCAGTAAAACACTATTATTTTTAATAGTACTTTTTAACAAAAAGATCACTCGCAGGTTTCACATTTCTATAGAACACTAGCTGCAAAAAACCGCTTCTCTGGGTTTTTATTTGTTCGTACATTTGTATGTAACATAGTTTTATATATATATAAAAAACTGTTTTTTTTAAGTAATTTATCTGCATGGACCCGCTTCGCTGGGCAAAAAGTAACAATAGTGAAGATTAAGGTAATTACATTATAGCTCATCGGAAAACAATTTGAATCTATTCAGTACTTATAATAAGAATATACTGTACTTTGCCATTTCTCTAACCGAAATCCAGCAAGTGTATTGTTGAACTTCGTTCATCCTAACTGTCAATTTAAAAAAGAAAGTGGCGCCATCTAATATTTAAAATTCAATAATGTCTAATTATTTTTTCACAATTTGTGGGTATAAAATTTCTGAAAATAATTGTGAGAATCCAGATTAAAGAGACTAAAACAAAGGTTACATTTGTGTGAATTTTTATTACCTACTAGCTTACCTGTCGCGCATTGCTGCGATCTCAGAAGAGATGAAATTCAAGCAAACTCGTTATAATAAAATTAAATTTTCATTTTATCATTTTTATTGAAATATATTATTATTATTCGTTTTCATCGGGAAAACATTTCAAAGTGTCGTTTCAATTCTATTTATTTATTGGAGTGCTCGTGGATACACGATATTTTTTGTTTTTTCGTCTGGTGCGTACACGAATAATTCGGAAGGTTTTCCGACGCGTGAGCTGGCCACATACAGTTGTCCATGCGAGAAGCACGGATTCTCCAAATTTAGCCCACACACTTGCAGCGATTGTCAAAAGCGCGATATTCCCCATTTATATATATATTTTTAAATCCTTTATAATTTTAATTATTTAATTGCTCCTTCCTCTCTTCCTTGGCATGTTGGGAAATTTCTGATAGTTAGATAATAAACCGTTTTATTGTAATTTGTCTTTTTAAATTATTTCGAGTCGATATTAAAATTTGAAAAAGGGCGATACCTAGATCGGTAAAATAGGCGAATTTCTTCCTACAACTTCGGTCGTTGTTCGGGGTACAGTTAAGATTTTAACGAAGTTCGAGCGAAAACATAATTAGCAAAAAAAGTCGAAATAAAGTGATTAAACAAAAATGATTACAAATATCGTAAATAACAGTTCACAAATGCATATATAGAGACATATATATTTTTGAAGGGGGGAAATGGTCTTCACAATTTGAAATCGATCAAACACACTATGCGCGAATGCTCGTGTAAACGCGCGCCATCTATCGTAGGATAAATGTACTTCGCGGGAGTGTATTAAAAAACTTCCCGAAGTTTCATGGCAATCGTACTATGCCACAAACCTTCGCCGGAGTATATTAAACAACTTCCCAAAGTTTCATGGCAATCGGATAAACGGTGTGGTAATGCATGAAGGACATAGGACACACAGACACACAGACACACAGACAGACATACATTCATTTTTATATATATAGATTATTATTTGTCATTTTAATGAAGTTTTTTCTTCACGCTGATTTAACTGTTAAGTCTATGGTTGTGTAAAAGGATAAAGAAAAGACTGGAAAATATTTTATTTTTTGTAAATGGCTTTAACTTCAAATACAAGATATTCTGGGTTATAATCAAATGTACATTTAAAAATTAAGTGATCAATAGTCTGACTTTTGTCTGTATCATATCAGACGTATGAAATCCGTAAAATGTCCTAAAAATTTAAATTAATGCAAGTCTCCGTTTATTACTGCGTATATCGTGATAGCGAAAATAAAGCATATAAGCCTCCGAACCGGATAAATTAAGTATTTCCATTTGATACGACTGAAAAATGTCTGGGATCAAAATCATTGTATTGTCTCTAACAAGAGTTAAACGATAAAAATAAACGAATAGAATAAAATAATATCTTTATATCTAAACAGAAACATTGCTGGAACAATAGACAACTTTCAATCTGTTCCCAGAAATAAAGATCGATCGACATAAATTGAAATGCGTCTTGTGTCAAGTTTTTCTGCAAGAACAGATGAAAAGTATCTATCATTGAGTAATATTTTCTTTAATATTGAAAGCATTTAAATACTTTTTGGTTTACAATTATTTTTGTTAAATTCTTTTAATTTCATTTCGTTGTAATCGGCAAAAAAAATTTAAATAAAATTTTTGTCTTTTTGATTTTATTGATTTTAATTAAATCATAAAAATGATTTCATATAAAATAATTTGTTATTTTTTCATTTTTAAAATATTGCGTACATAAATTAATTTAGAAAAAAATCCTTCGTGGGAAAACACCAAAGTAAACTTCTGCAAGAATCCGAAAATGTAAAACCAAAACTCGTTGGATACTCGAAGAGAGTAAAATGCCAAATTGCATAAAATATAATTTCAAAAGTACTTTTTATTATACATTTGAAAATATGACGAACAATATGAATGTGACGGCTAAAATACCTGAAATCAGCCAAAGACAACGACACGAGAAAACAGGAATAAAATGCAATTATATCTTTGTGTTTCCAATTACAGTATTAATGTGTTTAAATCATGCGCATTTAACTATTCTCGGACAACAATAAAATTATAACATATTATTTCTCGGCATTGTTGTTCTCATTTTCGACAAAATTTCTAAAAATTACTATTTGAATTAAGTGAATGAACATCAAAAATGGTGAGTAAAGACTTTCTTTTGTGAAACACTTTTAATTTGGCAATGTTTTTTTTTAAAAATTATCAACAGGACACTTTCAACCTTAAGTCCGTGTCGTACCTAAAGTACATATTGTAGATTTTACCATAATATTTTTAATATTATCAATAAATTCTGTTTAAATTTATCACTAATTACTTATTTTACTCGACGGAATATTTTAAAAGGATAAAAAACACCAATGCCCGACATGCGGTAAAAGATATCGGAGAAAAGGTCATTTACAAAGACACATGCTGACTCATACGGATGAGAAGCCGTTTAAATGCAACATCTGCGGAAAGTGTTTTTCTGATAGCAGCAGTTTAAGACGGCACCTGAAATTGCATTCGGATGAAAAGCCTTTCAATTGCAATTACGAAGGCTGCGGATGGAGCTTTAAACTTAAACATGAATTAAAACGACACGTGTACAGACAACATCCTCAAGAGATTTTATCTAAAGTAAATATTACGACAAATTCGTATAAAGTAGAAATATCAGGAATTTGTTCTTCATTACGGTGTCATTAATTACTTCATGTTATTTTGTTAAAAATACGAATTATATTATCTTCTTTTAAGATTAAATTCAAATTACAGGCGAAATCAGTTCCAAAAACCATTTGCACGATGTGCGTAATTGCTAATATCAATAATAATATCTAAGTAAATTACACTGAATCTGTTTAAGCTATATTTTTATATAATAATTTCCCATACCGGATGAAAAGCCTTTAGTTTAATAAAATTCCGACATCACAATGAAATAAATCGNGCTACCAATTTCCTAATTTCAAAGTGTACAAAAGCCGCGAAGAATAAATTTCATTTTTCTTTTAGCAACATTCACACATTACAGTGAATTTCATTCAACACGTTTTGCCACATGTCTTGCGACGTTGCTGGGTTTGTTGAGGGGATGCGGAATTCAGACAGGGTGATTAAAACAGTAGTCCTAGTAAGTAAAACCTGCATTTATTGACCCGGGTATTAATAATAATGAAACTGTAAGAACAAAAATTGCTCGGATCTGCGGGTCAAAGATAGAAGATCATTCTTGTCCCATTGCATAACTTTGGTGTTTCAAATTTCGCAAAAATCATACTGGTGCTCCAACCCATACATCTAGGTGATGATGTGGGAGTTCAGTTGGTTCCGAGGAGTTTAATAACTCCATTGGATACATTCGGCAAGCATTCGTTTTTAGATGCCAATATAGCTCACGTATGTCCATTTGTCGTTTATCTAGTGTTATCAAATTAGTATCCGGATCTTTATCTTGGTCGAGACGCAAAAGTTGTTCAGCAAAATTATCTGCAGATCTTTTTTCAATAGATGGACTTGACCCTCGTAATTGTTGACAGGGAGAACTTTTTAATTTGATTTCACAGTTACGATGCCTATAGACAAACATTAAGCTACTTGACGGGTATCGGCAGACAAATTCCTTCGCACTATTAAATCTTTCTTATAAGTTTCGAATGTGAGGAATAACAATAGTAATACTGTAATAATAATGCTAATGATACGGTAAAATAATAAAATAATTTTGTTATACATAAAACTAAAAGGACGAAGGCAAGATCTTACATCGCTCAACTCTTATGCCTGGTGTTTTAAACACTTTGCTATTGCAATGACAATAAGTGAACCTTCTAAAGACTTCTAAGCTAAATACTCAATTTTCAAAGGCCAATTTTTCGAAAGACTGAAGAAGTGGGTCCTACTGTTTGGACAAGGATCTGTTTGTGTTTAGGACTACGTGTTACCAAGTTTCGTTCGAATCGGAGACTACCAGACGTTGTACTCATACAAATTATGGTCCAGATCGGTTTAACGATAAAGATTTATATAAAGGACAAACCAAGAAAAATTGGTATATACAGTATATATATAGATTGGTAATTGTTATTAGTGAATTTTACAATTCTGATCAATAGAAAGGAATGAATCGAATTGAGGAGAAGGTGGTATTATGGAACCTCATTTTCATTTTAGTGAATTGTAAGCAAGGTATCATAACTACACCCACATTTTTTTGTGTGAAAATTACTGGTAACTAGTAATCTAAATGTTCCTAATGGGATTTTTCGTTAGTGTAACTATAAGTATGGTTTTTGAAGACTTTTGTACAAAAAGTCAGAAAGTAGGCTTAGAGAAAATCGGGTGGTAATATGGAACTTTACTGTATGTTTTCAAAAAATGCTTTAATGTATCCAAAATCAAATAGGAAAGTACAAAGAATGTTAAATAATTACAAAATTATTTACTCCAATGTATTTTATCGAAAAAATGCTTTTATAATAAAGAAATATGACCTCCATCAAAAATATATATTCCATCAGCTCTTTTTCGATAGAAGGCTTTCTATCTAATGTCTTTTTCACAAATTGCTCTCGACGAATATCTGCTTGCAAAGAGAGAGTTCGGAGGAGTTGGGTTCCATATTAAAAGCACCAATGGCATCGCCATCTTCAATTAACTTATGTCTGTCAAGACTAAACTTTAAAAAACGTGAACATCACACTGATTAATATGTACTCCCAAATCTCTGAAACGGATACATTCACCAGTGAACCTACAACGACACGATTTATATTTTACAAATAATTAAACTCCCTTAGCATTCAAAACTTTCGAATTTTGAAAAACACAAATTTGCCGATTCACTACAAACAACCGTTTAACTGAAGTGAAACGGGTTTTCCCCTTGCTATGGATGTCTGCCTAGTTCAGTTCAGACACAATCCGCTACAGTTCGCTTTTATTATCAGTTCGAAATGGAGTGGTTCCATAATACCCGCAGTGTTCCATAATACCACCTTTTCCTCTAATAAATGATTTATAAAAATAGAGAACCGACTCAAAGACAAATTGTCCTCGTTTTACCGCTCATTTCGATCGTTGGTGGCTATTTGGCTCCAACATTAATAATACTTACATTAATAAATCAATATTCATAATACTTCACAGTTATTTATTTCAATAATATTCCAATGAAAGATTAATTTTTGCATTTTTAGAAATTAAAAATTTTTTAAATTTTAATTAGGTGGCGCCAATTGTTCTTTTTTAAATAAAATTGACGGTTACGTTACGTATTTGAGAAGGAAATGGAGGATGGAATAAAGAACTGGTAAAGTATATTTTCTATTGCAATTATTGAACGGATCGCAACTTGTTGTATTTTTTGTTTTTCGCTGTATTTTATGCAACAAAATACCTACACGTGCAATTTAATATTAAATTATCGAGATCCATATGTAATTTATATATTTATTAAAACCAAAATGTTCCTTCACGGCCAACAAATACAAACACTTTACAAAGTGCTATAGAGACTCGCATCTGACTGCGTGAAATATAATCAAATAAATCGATACCGAGAAGTAATTTAAGAAAGGAAATATAGAGAGTTGATCGTCTGTGGACGGCTTTTGCGGAGTAGATAATTCGGCAACCGGAGCAAATGTGCGTTCAAAATTTTGTTCGTAAACAGAGCCGTTCGAAACTTGACGTTTGACTGTATAAAGGATAAGAAATTAGAATTAATGAATTAAGTATAATTTTTTAAATTAAAAAATTATACTTAATAACTACCCTAAAATAAAATCATCATGAAGTGCTTTATCGCTCCATCCCTTCGATCTGTAATTACCAAAATTTAGCAGCGTCAATCCTCCTATAAAGCACCTAGCGAGATTTCAGAAATTTTCGCGAAACGCGCAGGAGTTAAGCTTTAAAGTGGGCAAACAATATTGTCCCCCAGGGACATTAAAGTAAAAAAGCATCATTGTAGTGATAAGATAGTAAAAAATAGCCCACTATTGGCCAAATGAACACTAGTAGTTCGGTCGTGGGTTCGTGCCTGGCCAGGACGGGCTAGCCACGTGGATTTTTCCAGTTTTTTTTACGATTCTAACGCCTAAAGAGGTGCCAGTTATGCTTAAAAGACTTTTCAGAAGGCATTTTCCCAGGTTCTTTCGAGGATAAGCAACCACGCACTAACCTCTATTTTAACCCCTGTACAAGAGATAGAAAAGTATTTTTTTAATTTGTATGAAATAGTAAAGGATAAATGTTAGTAATTATGTTGATTATATTGTTATTGAATAATATTAAATATGAATATTATTTTTACAGAGTGTATTTTTAACATTAGGAATTAGTGAGTTGTTTTTAATGAACTTTTTTAAAATATACGATCTGGAACCATCTGTATACTACATATGGATTTTAAACATTGCTTGGAACCATTACTTTTACTTTCCGGCTGTTACGTATATATAACAAGGAAAAGTAATGGAATGGAGCAAATTTGCAATCTTTACGTTTCGAGACCTGCTGAACCCAGAAGCGGTAAAAAATTCCGTGAATGCGTGTTTTGTCTATTCCATTTAATATATCAGAATGGAATAAAGATAATAAGCAAAATTTCGAACACAGTAGCTTGGGTATAAGGAGCATTGAGACTATTAAATTTTGGTGATGGAAGATGGAGGGAGAAGGGAGTTAGAGGATGGTCACGTGTCGTATCTCGCATGAAGATTTTACTTGTTATTAGCATTTACAGATCATGATGAAACTAATCTGTACACTCAGAATTAAGTCCTTTGCTATTCTTTAACCTCCTCCAACCTCTCATTCATTAAAATGGATGTTTGTTTTTATTTGTTTAATATTTTTCTGTTCATTTTATCGAGTTCAGACCAGGAATCCTTTATAGTGGAGTTTTCACTTTTCATTGTCAGGCATCTGGCAACATTGTTTTTTACTTTTTATTTATTTTACTATTTAAAAAACACTAAGGGTCAAAGATTGATGTTGAATTCATAAATGGACTTTTTATAATACAAATATTGTAATTTTAAAATAAATTGATTAAAAAACACATTTTTTAATTCTCGGGTCTGAGGAGGATAATAATCAACGTTAAAACTGCTGTCTCGAAATTCTCAAACTTACTTTTTTCTATAAACTTTCAAATAAGTAAGAATTTCAATACCCAAATTAAAAATAATGAAGATTGGTTTAAACATTCTAATAATAAATAATCCCCTTTTTCCCTCTATAGATTATGCTGTTTCATGATTGGTCTATTTCTATTCCTGTCTTGTTATTTATTCTATCTTTTTGTTTAACTATGTACATGTGTTCGTACAACTGTCTTTTATAATTGTTTTTTTTTTCTTCATTTTTAATGTGTTCAAATTCACTTCGCATCCCTTTAAATTACAATGTTTCTCTACCGCAGAATTTGCATAATTCCCTTTGATTGCACGAATATGTTCTTTTAATGTTCTTACTTTTAGTTTTCTTTTTATTTCTTCAATATATGTTTTCTTCTGGGTTAAACTACAATTCAACGAATATACTTCTGTTATTTCGTATTTTTGGTATATAACAAAGATGTTTTTTTAGTTGAACTTATTTTTTCGAGTATTAAATTTATTTTACTTTCTATTAATTTTTGAATTATTTCAAATAACTTTGGTACATACTCTACTTTTACAAATTGTTTCTCCTTATTTATTAATTTTTTTGTTTGTTTATCTTTTTCTAATTTTTTATGCATTTTTTCAGTAAAAATTTTGTAGGTACATTTTAATTATTTCTTCCTCTTCTTGTTTCTGGGTCTCTGTTTCACTTGTTCTATATTTTATTTTTTCCATATACATTTTAAATATATTAAATTTCATATTAATAGGAATAATAGATTTGTAATTAATTATTTTTGGGAATCTGTGTCGGTTTTACATAATTTTTATAAATTAATCTATCTTCTCTTTTTTCAATTGTTAGATCTAAGTAATTAATGCTATTCTGCTTCTCTATTTCTATTTCGAATTAATACTTTCTGTTATCTGGTTAGCCTTTTTCAAAATTATATTTCAACTAAAAACATCTTTGTTTTAACATATTTAACATATTTTTAACATATTAAGTTTAACATATTTAGATTTTTACAGCTATGGTGAGAAACGTTTAAAATTTACAACAACCCTGTCACATCCTTTGAGGTATACTAGTGATGCGACTAAACACGCATTTGACATTGACCGGTATTGGCACCCTCGAGATTTGGCAGCTCGCGTGTATGCATACACTGCAGGACCGTCTCTGATCCCAATCATTAACCACTGGTAGGGAGCTATTTGACTAATCCCCGTATTCACCAACGCGAGTTAAACAGAGTTGACAAACTCGAGTTTAGATGTAACTCGAAGTCAGATTACGAGTTATTCTTCTTTCGTATTCATATAAAAATATAACTCTAGAGTTTCGCTACTCTAGAGTTAATGTTTTAAAACAATCCTGCGTTTGAGATTAAACAAGTCTTCTTTTGTAAGCAGAGTCTTGATTGGTTGAAAGCAAACACGTGTAGAAAATGGCAGAAAGTGAAAATGGAAAATAGTGCACGCCAAACTGAAATGTTCCCGTGGCATAAAAACGTAGAGCCAACAACAGTTGTTCCATCGGCGACATCGAATAATTTTTCGATGATGTAGAAACTAAATTGTGACCAATTCGTTTTAGTAGGTTTCTTGCGCTCTCTTTCGGCAAACGATATCGACATAGAAAGTCGTAATCGTCCAATTGTTCAAGGTCATTTCTTCTTGGAGAAATAATCCGCCGACTTCTTCGTTCCATACGATCTATATAATCTAGATAGTTCAGATTTTCTAGCATCTCGGCTTCGTCCTCGTCGAATGTAGCCATTTTTCCCTGAATTAGATCGCTTTGCACAGGCATGAAACCTAGAGTTATGGTCTACTCGCCGATTTTCTAGAGTTAGAATGAGAGTTAGGGTTATTGTGTTTGACTCGATATTCTCAGTTGGTGAATACCAATTTACCAATAACTCGAGAGTTCACCCTAACTCTAACTCTAACTCGCGTTGGTGAATACGGGGGTAAGTGGATTGTTTTAAGGTTTAAAAAGTAAAAATATTTTATGTTATTTTTATGTACGTTTTTTTACAAAGCTAAATTTAATTATAACTTTCTTTAAAAGTATATTCGTACAATTGAAGAATATTTTGTACCAGGTATGTATAATTGTATATCCATCACACATTTTATTTCACCGAGTAAGTTTTTTTTTTAATTTTAGTCCTTATATCGTGGCTAAAAATACATTTAGAGAAGTGTACGGTTTTTCTGACTTATCGAACAAACGAATACGAATTGACGCTAGACCATCGCTGACACACAATTAACTTATTGCCCCTGGAAGTCTTTTTACAGAAACACAGCTTCCCTATCGTTAAATGTCACGACACGCCACTGATTTGAACACAGTAAAAATAAAGAAAAAATGAAAATAATTATAAAAGACAATTGTACTGTACGAACACATCTCTATAGTTAATCAAAAAGATAGAATAAATAACAACACAGGACGAGAAATACACCAATCATGGAATAGCATCATCTAATAGAGAGAGAAAGTATAAAAGGAGAAATGAAGTGGGGTTAAATTCAATCTTCATTATTTTTAATTAATTATATTGTTTTAAAAGCGGGAATATGTTTGGATTGATATTAATGAATATTGCATTAAATATTGTCGGTTTCGTGGAGGTACTTAAAAATCCAGAAATTGTAAGTTTTAAATTATTTTATTGTCAGGAATTTTTATGATTTTTCTAAATAAATAATTTTGTAGGAATTTTAAATTGAAATTTTTTAGAGATTGTCGACGGTAAACTTACACTTACTGACCGGTTCGAAACACAAAGATATCGTGTATGTGTTCAGATGCTAAATAAAGATAGTTTTTCTTTGTTTACTTAATTTGCAGAACCAGTTATCCAGTATAATAAGTCTTAATAATAGATAAGTCCTAATTGACGTTTTGGTTTAAGTTAATTTCAGTACCCCTTAGTCACATTTTTATTCGTCTATAAATCTTTTATCAGTGGTTACCAAAATAAGTTAATATATTTGGAAAATTATTGCTAACTTTAGCTTTACATTAAGAGTTAGTTTCGACTTCGATAATTAATAGAATCAATACAATTTATTAATCTAACGTAATGATGTACAATCTTGATTAAAGAAGAGAATTTCTTTGCTGATTACATTACAAGGAAAACACAAAAGGAAGATTTTTTACAAATCACAAGTCGAGATTTTAGCAGATATTTTTTTCATATGGAAAGAAATTTAATGTGTGTAAATACATATACTTTAATAAGGAATATTAACTGGAATCTCTTTCTTTTTCAGGTTTTCGATAAAGGTTTACTTTTCTGGGGCAAAATGTCGAAGAATTTTCAGAAGAATTAGTTTTAGTTTTAACATATTTAATATGATGTAGATAGTAATGTTTTAATCCCATTTTCATATCTCGTTTTACAGAGCTTTTTGTTATTTACAGATGCACCATCCCCCAATTAAGAGCATGTCTAGTAAGAGCTGAAGAATGTGTTAAACTTATGTTTACGGACGACCAAAACTGCAACCAGTCATAAGAAATCATACAAGAATGCATCAAAGAAGAAAGTATATTTCATGCAAAGGACGAAAAGCAGAAAATTAAATGAAGATGATTATCTATATATTTTTGTTGCAAACAGCATATAAATTGTTTATAGAAAAATAAACTGTATAAATGACATTAATTTGTGACAGTATTTATGCCTGTTGGTAATATTTGTGAACACAGGTGTACCCTGTTAGTGAAATCACAGGAATAGGTTTAACCATTAAATTTTAATTTAAGTATTTAAGGAAACTCGTTAAAAATTGTAAATTAGTTTTCTATCTGCACGTTAAAAATAGAGTGCTTAAATTTAGATATTTGATTGAGAATAAATTGAAAAGACTTTTGATCTTTAGACAATGCTTTTAATATTTTTACTTATCGTATTTTACAGGATTAAATAATCATAAGTCAAGTAATTGGAGGTATCGATGTGGTAGTTGCAAGAAAGAATTCGCTTCGAAGTCCAATTTAAAATGTCATCAAAGGATTCACACCGGAGAACGGCTCTTTTGCAAATTCTGTAATCGTCAGTTCATCCATCCCAGCAGTTTATGGTACCACGTCAAGACTCACACAGGGGAGAAACCCTTTAGCTGTGATCATTGCAAACGAAGTTTTACACAGAAAGGAAATCTGGTTGAACATCTGCGAACTCACACAGGGGAGAAACCCTTTACCTGTGATCATTGTAAACGGAGTTTTGCACTGAAAAGATATCTGATTGAACATCTGCGAACTCACACAGGGGAGAAACTCTTTACCTGTGATTATTGCAAACGGAGTTTTGCAAAGAGGGGAAATCTGATTCAGCATCTCCGAGTTCATACAGGGGAAAAGCCATTTTCGTGTAATTATTGCTTACAAAAGTTCCGTTTTCAATCTAATTTAAAGCATCATATTATTACATATCATAATAATAATGAATAACGATATTTGTTTTTGAAGAAAATGTTAACAAAAGTATTTATTTGTATTAATATTCGTATTTAGATTTTATTCAACTTAAAAACAAGAAACGTTTGAAGTTTTATTTTCTTCATTTGTTATTTTCATATTTTGTAAAATGTATTCGATTTTAAGGAATTGAACAGGAAATGTTTCTTAAAGTTATTTTTTTAATAAATTGAAATTTAAAATACATTATTTAGTATACGTTTATTATTTAGTTTGGTTACGAATAACGAATAAACCTGCGAGGAAGAGTTTTTTTTTTTATTTGAATAACGTCTTGGTTTCATTGAATAGATATTCATTTGAAAATAAAGAATATAAATAATAACAATACTTCTATTGATATTATTGTTGAATAAAGTCCATAATTGTAAAGAATTGTTTTCGGCTCTTTCAGCCATCCGTGAGTGTAAATTTTACCTTTGAATTATAAATACCGCTCTTAATTACTTTTATCTACCGAAACAGAATGGTTTCATTGATTAAAAAATAATTATACAAAGTTGAATTTACATACTGTATTTTTAATAATTTAAGTATGTGTGTCATTTATTCAGAGCTGTAATATTCATCTTTATTAACCACTCTGTTTGGATTTGACGTAATTATGGTACTTTTAAAAACTCATTTTTCTGTATAATACCGTAAATTTTATGTTTATAAATGTCCAGAATGAACATTGAAATTTACGGTTTTCGAATTTTAAATATCGTGTGGAGCCATTAAGTTTTATCTGCTTATTTGCTTCAATTGCAGCAAATGCAATGTGGAAAAATATTCGAATTATTGAAGCAGAGAGAGACGTTTTAGTATATTTTTGTCGTAACGATCGAATGGATCGAAAGTTGTTCTCGAACGGAACACAAACCAGGGCTGAATTCAATTTGCTGTCTTCGGTGTTCAGTCAAATTTATTATTACTTTTCCGGCTGTTCTACAGAGGAAAAGTATGGAGATCACGCATAAAATGTTCCCTTTCCAGATTTTTATATTTTTCGACTTAAGACACCTTGAAAAATGAAATGCAAACAAATTCGGGGATTTTATCTGCATGTATGAATGTTTATGTGTGGAGGAGCAAGATTTTCCTCGCCCTCTTTGAAGTTTAATAACTTCTACTTTTTTTTTTCGTCGAAAATTTCTTAAATTTTGATTATTAGCGGAATTTATTCTAATAAGTTTTCGTGGTTAAAAATTAAGGGGTATGGAGATATTGCGCGTCGTGTGTATCTCCAATAGGATCGGGCTTAATGACGATTTTACTCGTTATTAGCATTTATAATTTTTTTT
>NW_019384352.1:936561-977857 GCF_000671375.1 Centruroides sculpturatus | reverse complement strand
TGTATATTATATTTAATGGACATTATAACAATTTTTTTTTTTTTTTTGGTCGAAAATTTCTTAAATTTTGTTTATTAGCGGAATTTATGCTACTAAATTTTCGTGGTTAAAAATTGAGGGGTATGGAGATAATGCGCATCGTGTGTATCTCCAATAGGATCGGGCTTAATGACGATTTTACTCGTTATTAGCATTTATAATTTTTTTTATAAAACCCATCTCTTAAAATTCAAAATTAAACTTTTTGCCATTTTATAATAGTGAGATTCTGGAGACAATTAATTAATTAGATTAATTATAACACGTAATGATGAAGTAGAAAAAAACCCAAATCTCCACCTGGCATTTCCGTAGACCTCTCATTCTATAGATAAGGACGATCGAATAACCTTACAAATCAACAATCTTTAACGATCTTTTACATAAGTTCGGAGATAAAACCAAACAGCTAATTATTGATTCAAAATTGCGTAAATTATAAGGTAGAGTCAGAACACATGGCAAAAAGTATCAACAAACCGGCCTAGTCGTCAAACTGTTATGGCCCGTATCAGCCGGACGAGTGATAGGCTACATCTAGACCTTAGACTATATTAAATCAAAAATCACCGGATTTTTCTCCCACACTTAGGAGGATAAAAAGGGCACGCACTCAAACTTTGGGACGAACACTCCCAAGAAGCTAGAGTTCAAGCTTCCGTCCGTCGCCACTCTCGTCTCCTGTCTCTCCTCCAAGATGATGCTGGAGCATTTCACGGACGTTCTCATAAACAGAATCAGAAGCTNAATAAGCCAAACAAAACTTAGAAATCTATCATTAATTTCTATTGAATCTACATTGGCTGCCATTCTAGATTACGGTTCCCTAATTAACGAATTTGCTAAAGTTAAAGTTAGAAGGGTAAAACTGTAGTAGATTCTTGTAGTTGATACTTGATATCATTATTTTAAAGAAATTTTTATTTTCAAAATAAAAATAGTATTCGTACAATTTGTGCAGTTTTTTTTTTTTAAATCACAACCGAAGGTATTTTAGAGAAAAACATTTAAGGGGCGGCATTTCGAAGACTTGCATCACACTGAGGAAATCTACGGCACGGCCCTACTTGCATGCATCACTGGTATAAATTAGGGGCAACAAGGGGGGGCGCCATAATAGGATCTCGCTCCATCCTAAAACTTACCTCGGGCCGGCACTGAGAGTCAGAACACATGGCAAAAAGTATCAACAAACCGGCCTAGTCGTCAAATTGTTACGGCCCGTATCAGCCGGACGAGTGATAGGCTACATCTAGACCTTAGACTATATTAAATCAAAAATCACCGGATTTTTCTCCCACACTTAGGAGGATTAAAAGGGCACGCACTCAAACTTTGGGACGGACACTCCCAAGAAGCTAGAGTTCAAGCTTCTGTCCGTCGCCACTCTCGTCTCCTGTCTCTCCTCCAAGATGATGCTGGAGCGTTTCACGGACGTTCCCATAAATAGAATCAGAAGACATCAAACCTTTTAACAGGTATTCAATATAGACTTATGTAAACTCTCTCTTAGTTTCTGTATTTAGCTCTGTATTCAGTGTTTAATATTTAGCAGGTAGGTTATTGCCATAGACATAGTTTTATCTCCTTTGTATTTAACCTATGTGTTCATTAAACTTTCGTTAATTGTTATCCGGATCTCGAGATCGATTTGCTTGGATTGCCGATCACCTATCGACGAACTCGCCGATTCTCCCCGCTAAAACGATAGGCCCTCCCACTATGAATAATGAATCTTCCCAGTCGACTGGAATTGAACTACAATTATCTTCACGAGTTAGGACGCGCATTCTTACTATCGTAACTGGTGTCATTATCTGATCTTACAATCCGGACTACAACTAAGATTAGTGCTGGGTGATTAATCAATCGCAATGGAAACTAATCGATTATAGTAGGAATCGATTACCTCATAATAGAATAGAAACACTAATCAATTGATTAAACAAATTTGTCCCACCGGTCAGAGCTCAGGAGTGAGCTGATAAATCGAGTCACGAGGGTGCAAGAAGAAGAAGATGAAGAAGATTAAACAAACATGGCGGCGGCGACTAGGAAGAAGTCAGAAGTCTGGCGTTACTTTAAAAAAACGTTGGGACGGATTTCGCAGAATACACAATCTGCAAAAAAACGTTTAAAAGTGTGTGGAAACAACCAATTTTGCGATGCATTTCGAAGATTATCATGAACACGTTTTTCGCAAGAAGGTGAAAGTTGTAAATCGTCCTTCTACCTCACATAGTCAATCTGACCACATGGTAGTCGTGGAAGTGAAAGGTAACAGTAGGCCTAACTGTGCTGCTTCTACCTCTTCACAGTCGTCACAAATAAGTGTCATCGATTCGTTTTCCCTGATTTCATTTTACAGTGGTAAGTTAAAGTAAAACTTTTATGAACATTTCAAAAGTTATTGTGGTTTAATGAATTTACCATTTTACATTTTTTGATTATTTTATTTTATTGAATAATGTTAACTTGATTTGTCTTGCCATGTGGTAGTTAGGATTCTTGCCACCACGGGGCAAGACAAATCAAGTAAGTTAACATTATTCAATTACTATAACCTGCCACACAATTTTTAAAAAACCGTTTAATTATGTATTATATTTTAAATTAAGTTATTTGATTATATCAACGATTAATCTACTGATTGTCTATATTATTTTCAGAAGGAGGTGATAAGAACAAACATATTATAAATAGACTTGTTTCATTCATTATAAAAGATAATCTACCTGCTGATATTGTGAGTATAGATGACTTCAGAAAATTTATGAAGATGGTAAACTTACATTTTCGAGTAATAGACAAGAAAACGGTTCGAAATAAAACGATTTGAAGATTCAATTATGTTAAGAACAGCTGCAAAAACTTTTTTTATCCCAAAGTAAAATTTATCTTACAACAGATTCCTGGACTGATTCCTTTAATGTACGTTCATATCTTGGAACTACTGCTCACTTTGTGAAAGATTATGTTTGTAAAGTGCAATAATGGGACTTAAACATTTAGAAGCAAGTCATACAGCTGAATATTTATGCAAGTGCCTAGAAGTAACCTGTTCAATTGTTGGGATTGAAAAGCACAAAACAGTTGCAGTTGTTAACGATAATGCGGCAAATATTTGCGAAGCAGTACGTTCAAAAGAAACTTCCCCTTTGAAACTGAAAATCAGTGTACTCACCAGATGGAACTCAGTATATGATATGTTGGATCGATTTTTTGAAAATTAAAATTGCAATTGCCATTGTTCTACAGAAACTAAAAGATGCTCCTGATATGCTTGTTTTAACAAGCATATTAAAAGTGAGGTGGAAATCTTGGAAGAATTACTTGGCAACCTGAACTGATGGGTGAGAAGTACACAACAGTTAGTAAAGTGATTCCTGTTGTTGGCCTCATTGCAAAAGCTCTGAAGGCAACAAACCCCATCACAAAAGTTGGAAAAAATCTAAAAAAGGCCTGTTTCAATAATATCGACAAAAGATTTTGTGGCATGGAAACGAATATGTTCTACTGTACAGTGTTTCTACAGTGTTAAATCCCAGATTTAAGAATTCAGATTTCAAAAGCAAAATACGTGCTGTAAATGCAAATCTTTCATCAATAACTATCTATCCCGGCAGATTAAATATGAAGTAGACTGCGTGGAAACCTTAAGTGAAACCACTAAAAACACAGATGAGAATAATCTACAGTCACATAGGGAAATCAGAAATCCCATAAAATCTAAAGAAGGCTTTTTTACTACATTTAAAACTTAGAAGCTGTAACTATACCACACCACGTTGATCCTCTTGTTACATAGCAGTAAACGTTTGCCCATTTCAATTATCACACTCGCGAAACTGGCTGTTACATATTTATGTATTTCAGCAACCTCAGTACATGCAGAACGTCTTTATTATTATTGGAAATATTGTTACAAAGAAACAATGTGCATTATATCCAAAAAGAGTTGAGAAACTTGCTATTATGAGTAGCTTTGAGCTTAATGATATACTTTCTTTTTCGATATAGTTAGTTTTGTAATATTTTGTAAATTTTTAATTACAAATTAATAAATGTTCTATAAAAATGTAAAACCTGCGAGTGATCGTTTTGTTAACAAGTCCTATTAAAAATAATAGTGTTTTACTAACTTAATAAACACTGTTGTTATTAAAAATGTGGTAATCGATCCTAATCGATTTCTGTAATCGATTTTCATTTTTTAGGTAATCGCTCAGCACTAGCGATGAGTCGTGTAATAATCTAGGTACTCTAGTGGCACTGTATATTACATTCCGAAATATTTATTTGTAGTGAAGTTTTAATACGATATTATTCCTGATAAACTTGTATTAAAGTAAAACGGCATTGGAAATTTGACGGTTAATTTTATGATAAAAATATTTACAAAAATGAAAGTTTTTTCAATTGAATTAGACGGCGCCACTGAATTTCTTCCAGTTTGGAAAATGTTCCGTTACAACGGAATCGCTAAAAGACGTTTGAGCTGACGACGAGAAAGAAGACGAAATAGATTTTGTGTTGATTATTTATTTTGGAGTAGGCCAATTCTCCCGAGGAGAAACGGAAGAAAAGTTCTCGGCCTTTCGTCTTTTTAAGTAGAAGAACATTTTACTGGGTGAGTTAAAAAGTTTACTCTTTTCAAAAAATGATAGAAATATTACATCACACGCGAGTATTAAACCGAATGTAATTTCGCTTACAAAGATTATTGCTGAATATCGAAGAGATCGTCCCTCCCGTTTGAGAATGGAAAAGAATGAATCGAATAATTCCGTAATTAAAAATCATTAAAATGGACAACGGATTCAAATGTGGATTGTCCTCGAATTGTTCACATTTTACCACCGATTTTGATGGTGCGTGAATATTTGAGTTGAAAATAATTATTTATAATAGTTTCGAGAGAATTCATTTTTTAACATTAAAAGATGAAAGATGAATAAAAGATTATTTCCAGAAATTTTAGATCCACAAATTCTGAAAAATAGATATTATTAAATTTCAAATATTAGATGGCGCCACTTTTTTTTTTAAATTGACAGTTAGGTTGAACGATGTCCAGCTGGATTTCTTGTAGATTTCGGTTAGGGAAAGGGCAAAATATGTTTTTATGAAAAGTACTGAATAGATTCAAATTGTTTTCCGATGAGCTAAATCCTTTACGAAGAAATCGAAGGAGACGTTTCATTTGGCTGTTTTCTTGGTGTTCGTTTACTTCCCATCGTCTTGGGATCGGTTCGTAACTCGTCACTACCAAAAAGAACAGGAAATAAATAGTTGTAATGCACGAATCTTCGCTCGTTACTAGTGACGTATTTCTGTTTTCGTTACAGAAAAAAAATCGACAGAAGTTTTATTTTACTCTGTTGTTAACCCACGATTGTTTGCGTCCGAGAAGACACAGAGGGTGAAGATTGTGTTGTCATTTCAGCCGTATGACAAAATGCATGCAAGCATTTGGAATTATCGTCCACACAGGTTAGTCCTTTTGTCGACCTTTGACTGTCGCCATTATATTTCGACAATCGATAATCTGGGTGTAGATTATTTTAAATTTAACATAATTAATAGTCTTGATTAAAGGAGAAAATCTCGTTGACGATTTCTCGTTGACGAAAGGAAAAAAAAACAGAAGAAAGATTTTAACGAAGCGGAAGAGGAGACTTTTCAGATAACATTTGATGATGTATGGAATTTTCGTTCTCGTGGACTGTGGTAACAACTATTCTGGTATTTTCTGTGTCTTTCTTGTCTGAACTTTATTAAACTAGTAAGTAGATTTTTACTTTTTTCCTAAGGTAATTTTAATTAAAAAAACTTTTCAAGAAATGATTCAGTTTGTATAACTTAATTTTGCAATGAAAGCTGTAAAATAGGAAAACCGAAGGGAAGTCAATTCTTTATAAAATACATTTATACCTAATTTTCTTATTTTAAAACTCACAGATAAAACTACTTTATATATAAACATTTGAAATACATTGATACTGTTCCTGGATAAGAAAAATTAATTTGAATTCATTCATATGCCTTTGTGTCTTTATCATAAAATGTATTATGTAAGTATCTACTGGGACATATCGTATTAGTAGGTGTCCGAGTTCTGCGAATTGAAACTTATTCGGAAAAAACAATCTTTATTGTTCATATGTTTATTTTATATCGGTTTATTGTTTGAAAATATAATACCAAATATATGTTGATCTTTTTTAATTTAAATGTAATTATCTACTAAAAAACTAAGTCATTTTAATTGTATCATTGTCGGGAAAATATAACATTTTATGAAATCTTGTTTTAGCAAGTAGTGGCAGTAAACCTGCTGACAAAGGACCGAGAGGTTCGAAACACAACGTGTGTACAGCTGAAAAAGTGAACAATAAAGATCGTTTTTTTCTGAATAAGTATCCTCAATTCGCAGAACCCGACACAACTATAATAAGTCCTACTAATACCATATGTGCCAGTAGACACTTATATAATAAATTAATTTGAATTACTTCCATTTTCAGGTTTTAAACCGAGCCGTAATTTTATGGCCTGAAATGAATGTCCAAGGAAGAATTTCTAAATTTACTAATTTAATTTTGAAATTTTTAAATTTAACTTAGAAAGTAATATGTGACGATATTCTCGTATCTGATGTCATTTGGGACTTTTGTTGCTTTCAGATTCACTACCCGTCAATCAAAAACATTCCTGTTAGAGTAGTCGATGGATGTGTTGGACTTCTGTCGTTAACGGAACACTAAAATTGAAACCAGTGTTGTGAAATCATTACAAGAATATATCAACAAGGAAAACATCTTTCATGCGAGTGAAGAAGAGAAAAATCATTGAAAATATTTAAACATTTTTTTTCAAATATATATTTTTGTTTTTGCAAAATACTCTGTATATAAATTGTTTTCAGGAAAAATGTATAAACTACATTTGTTATTAATTTGTGATATTGTTTTAGTATGTGGTAATATTTGTGAATAGTTAATATTTCTAGTGTAATGTTTTTTTCGTATAGGTTAAACCTTTAAATTTTATTCAAAGAAAATTACCACAAAAACAAAAATTTATTTTCTATCTGCGTCCTATACATTAACAGTACTTTTAAAACAGTGTGAATTAAATTTAGATATTTACTTGAAAATAAATTGAAGAGAGTTTTCGTCTTTAAACATTGGTTTTACTATATTTATTTATCCTATTTTACAGGTTCAAACATTGAGAAGAGAAAGAATGGGAAGTATGAATGTGACAGTTGCAAGAAAATATTCATTTCGAAGCGAGGATTTGTATGTCATCGAAGGATTCACAGTGGAGAAGGACTCTTGTCTTGCGAATTCTGTAATCGTCAGTTCACTCAATCCAGCAATCTTCGTACCCACGTCAACACTCACACCGGAGAAAAACCCTTTACCTGTGATCATTGCAAACGGAGTTTTACACAGAAAGGGACTCTGATTGAACATCTGCGGACTCACTCAGGGGAGAAACCCTTCACCTGTGATCATTGCAAACGGAGTTTTACACAGAAAGGGACTCTGATTGAACATCTGCGGACTCACTCAGGGGAGAAACCCTTCACTTGTGATCATTGCAAACGGAGTTTTGCACACAAAGGACATTTGATTCGGCATCTCCGAGTGCATGCAGGGGAAAAGCCATTTTCGTGTACTTATTGCTTACAAAAGTTCAGTTTTAAATGTAATTTAAATAATCATATTATCAAATGTCATAATAATAATGAATAACGCTCTTCGTTATGAAGGAAAATGTTTACAAAAGTATTTATTCTTATTAATATTCGTATTTAGATTTTTTTTAATACAAAAAAGAAATTTTTGAAGTTTTATTTTTTACATTTTGTAACTTTGATATCGTTTATAAAGCAATTGCTTTTATGTATCGAAATAAAATAGTTTCGTTGATTAAAAAATGATTCTACAACGTAGAATTAACATGGTGTAATTTTACTGATTTATGTACATGTGTCATTGATTAATAGAGNGAGTTTTACACAGAAAGGGACTCTGATTGAACATCTGCGGACTCACTCAGGGGAGAAACCCTTCACTTGTGATCATTGCAAACGGAGTTTTGCACACAAAGGACATTTGATTCGGCATCTCCGAGTGCATGCAGGGGAAAAGCCATTTTCGTGTACTTATTGCTTACAAAAGTTCAGTTTTAAATGTAATTTAAATAATCATATTATCAAATGTCATAATAATAATGAATAACGCTCTTCGTTATGAAGGAAAATGTTTACAAAAGTATTTATTCTTATTAATATTCGTATTTAGATTTTTTTTAATACAAAAAAGAAATTTTTGAAGTTTTATTTTTTACATTTTGTAACTTTGATATCGTTTATAAAGCAATTGCTTTTATGTATCGAAATAAAATAGTTTCGTTGATTAAAAAATGATTCTACAACGTAGAATTAACATGGTGTAATTTTACTGATTTATGTACATGTGTCATTGATTAATAGAGAAGAATAAGATAGAGGGTGTTACAACGCACAGTGCTTTGTAACTTTAAAATATGGGTTCTAGCCATTAAACATTTTTATTAACAATTTTTAATGTCGAAGAACGTTAGTTCTAGAAGTTTTCCTAGAAAATGAATTTTCATACTTATAAATGTTTCAAAGATATAAAATGTGAAGAAAAACTCATTTGGGGTTTTTTTTTTGTTTTCCTTAAAAATATTAAAGGTCAAACAAATCACGTACTTGTAGGTGCTTGATGACAAACAACACGATGACAAAAATTAGCCAAAATTAGACAAAAATTAAAGTTAAAAACCACTGTGCTATGGATTTATTTTGGTTAAAAGCAACCACAAGTTCTGGACCGCCGGGTCGGCACTTAAGAATCACCAAACAATTTTAACAATAACAAATATCCGTTTATTAACTATAAGCTATTTACAATTAGGCTAAACATAGGCTGTTTACAATTGGAAGGTTGAACATTTGGGCGATCCCTTTACAAGGCTAGTACATTGTGTATCCTTCCACGAGTTTACATAAATTCTCGGACGGATAAATACATTGTAGAGGATCTGAGGATGCGCTTAGTTCCCAATCTGGTTGAGGACTTTAATTGACGACATGTCAAATTGATGATTTGGAAGTTTCGATGGATGGCTCTGGAAGCACTCGGTATATTTGGCAAGGTCTTGATATCTTGATATTCGGACTATTCAGGTGACGGGAAGGTCGTCAGAGGGAGGAAAGTCACTTAAAAATCTTCGGTGTCGGTAAGGTAGCCGAGCGCTAGTGCAACTCTGGCGAGGGCGAACTTTCGATGATGACGGATTACCATCGTCATCGATCCCTCCCTTTTATTGGGAGGGTCCTCGTTCTTTCTATTGTCCTTTTTGGTAATGTTATAGGTCGTGGCAAATAGACGAATTTCGGTTGAAGTTCCGGGTGACCATACGGAAGATGTGTTTGAAAGGAAGTGAATGCGGTAAATAACGCAGTCAGATCCTTTCATCTTTTTATTAATTGTTGAGAAAAATTTATATAGTTTTTTTGCGTTTAATAAAAATTTTAAAACGTTATTTATTTGGTTTATATAATTTTGCAAAAGTTTATAGTTAAATACAATCCGGCTCTAGCAACTGCGTCACATCATACACAAGAATAGCTTTCCGGCTCTTACAAATATTACCAATGAGCACAAATATTATTACAAATTATATAATTTATACATATAAATATACTTTTTTGAAGCAATTTATAGGTAAAATGTTTTGCAAAGATTATTGGATAATTTTTACAAAACATTTGCAAATAGCACTTAGGTAGATGAGTCGGTCATTCTTTACAATAATGCCGTCAGAATATGTAGAACTTTTTGATCGAGTGCATTCGAATGCACTTTCAGTTTCCGTGTCAAATTGCAATTTGAGTATCGGAAAATTTTTGTTGAGTAAAAATAAATAATTAGTGAAAAAATTATTTATTGTAATATAAATGATAATCGTATATTACAATGTTATGGTGAAATCTATATAATATGTACAGTACGTTAGGTACGATACCAGATTAAAATTCAACGTGTCATGTTAGGAATTTTTAAAAAACAAATCAAGTGTTTAAAAAAATAACGGTTATACTCACTATTTATGATTATAATTAATTTAATTTAAATAGTAATTTTATTGTAGAAATTTAGCCGAAAATGAAAACAAAAATGCACAGAAATAATGTTATAGAATTTTATTATTATCCGAGAATAATTAAATGCGCCTGATTTAAACACAATAATAATTGGAAACCAGAGATATGTGAGGTCCGACCTCAGAATAAGCCCAAAATTGTTCCTTTCCCCCCCTAAATTTTCGACGTATTTAAAATAAATTTGTCGCCTCCACGTTAAAATAACATTGTCAGAAAAAAGAATCATATATCGATCGAAACTGATAACTTTCATCGTTAATATAAACATTCAACCCTCGAACAATGACATTCCTCTGCTGCAAGACAAAAGTTTATAGTTAAAGTCCGAATTCGTCATTTTGTTTTGGGTCCCGGGAACAACTTTAACCTCCACACATGCAAGACCAACCCTACTTCTCACAATAGGTGATCACCTGACTGATTTTCCCAGTCCGAAGCTATAAAAGAGACTTCTTTCCCCCCTCCTCGGGGGAAGTCTCACATCTACGGAAAAAGGATTAAGTCTCCGGGAAACTTTAACTGTGTGCATCGATCACCAGCAAAAAGGANGGTTTCCTATGTAATGTTTTTAGTTTTTAATAATTTACAACCTTTATTTATTATATTTTAATTTATTTATACAGTGAAATGTTTAACTCATTAATTAATTATACAACGAGAAAAATACATTTATACTCGGGTTTGGAATATGTATTTACAGTAAGTTTTTAAAATTATTTTTATGGCTATGTAAAAAATTTTAACTTATACGATAACTTATCTTGTTTATTATTGTTACTTTTTAGTATGTGGTAGTAGTACTGCTGATGAGGGGCATGCTAGCCCGAAACACGTGTAATATGTGTACAGAAACTATTACTACAAGTGATATAATAAAGAAATTTTGCTATTTCCTGAACTAACTAATTGCTGTTTCAATCTTTAAACACCAGTATTAAGTCCTAGTAATAATGTCCAAGTAGATAATTAACAATAATATTAGAATTTAAAAAGGACAGTAAGGCTTTTACAATTAAATAGAAATTATTTATTATAATATAAATGATCATTGTATATTAATATATTATGGTATAAACTATATAATATGTACTTTAAATACTATACCAGATTTAAACTGAAGGTGTCCTATTAGGAATTTTTAAAAAGACATTGCCAAATTAAAAGTGTTTCACAAAATAACGGTTATATTTACAATTAATGATTTTAATTAATTTAATTCAAATAGTAATTTGTAGAAATTTTGCCGAAAATAAAAACAACAATGCACAGAAATAATGTTACAGAATTTCATTGTTGTCCGAGAATAATATAAGCCTAAATGCGCCTGATTTAAACACTATTAATGATTATAATCAATTTAATTCAAATAGTAATTTTATTGTAGAAATTTAGCCGAAAATGAAAACAAAAATGCACAGAAATAATGTTATAGAATTTTATTATTATCCGAGAATAATTAAATGCGCCTGATTTAAACACAATAATAATTGGAAACCAGAGATATGTGAGATCCGACCTCAGAATAAGCCCAAAATTGTTCCTTTCCCCCCCTAAATTTTCGACGTATTTAAAATAAATTTGTCGCCTCCACGTTAAAATAACATTGTCAGAAAAAAGAATCATATATCGATCGAAACTGATAACTTTCATCGTTAATATAAACATTCAACCCTCGAACAATGACATTCCTCTGCTGCAAGACAAAAGTTTATAGTTAAAGTCCGAATTCGTCATTTTGTTTTGGGTCCCGGGAACAACTTTAACCTCCACACATGCAAGACCAACCCTACTTCTCACAATAGGTGATCACCTGACTGATTTTCCCAGTCCGAAGCTATAAAAGAGACTTCTTTCCCCCCTCCTCGGGGGAAGTCTCACATCTACGGAAAAAGGATTAAGTCTCCGGGAAACTTTAACTGTGTGCATCGATCACCAGCAAAAAGGACTAAATTTTTCCCACCTACGTGGAAGTAAACTAGAGGTATGAAACAATTAATGTAAACTCTCTCTCCGCGAGTTAGGGGCTAGTAAACAAAATTCACTTCTCCGATGTTAGATTTTTTTGTATTCTTTAAATTTTTTTTTCCTTTTCGTTTATCTAATAAATCGTTGTTTCATTGTTAAATGGTGTCCTTTTACTCGCATATCGCCTATGCCTCGTCGACGACCCCTCTCACCTCCTCCACTCGACCTGACAACAAAAAGAATCCCGACCCTTCGGGACCGTTTCCGAAATTTAGCCATCTTGACAAGTGAGCAGGTTTAACGACCTGTCGCCGAAAAGGGAGAGTCGACGGTTCCCGACCTCCCCGGCGGTTCACAGATATAATTGCATTTTATTCCTGTTTTCTCATGAGACTTTTGGCTGATTTTACATCTTTTATTCATCACGTTCAGATTATTCGTCATATTTTCAAATGTATAATAAAAATTACTCGTCGATATGAATGAGAATATTAATTGTAAGAAATATAATTTCGATGAATGATTCTCTTATTAATTTACTTTTTTGTGATTAAAATTCTGTATTAATAGAGATTATCATAGATTATTAATTACACTGATGAATTTATTATGGGTAACGTCTCTCCCATTTTGTAAATGTTTCCAGACGATTAATTGGGGAAAAGTAAATAAGGAGAACGGTAGGTCGAAGAAAAAGAAAAAAATATAGCAAATGGCGGCAATACTCGTATATCACTTGGATGAGGTGTATCTTTAGTTTTTTTTTAATAAAATGTGAATTGGGAAAGACATAAAGTGACACACAATTTCATTATAGTGAAGTTCGCTTCGTTGAGCCGTTAGTTTGTTCTCTCGCTTACCTGTTTGATGGCTTGCCTGTAACGAGCGTTATGATATGTAAATTGCTTAATTCTAATACACGAAGTTCGATATAAATCACTTTATATAAATATAAATTAGTTTCCTTCATTTAAAAATTGTAAGGTGACATTTATAATTTGAAAATTTCATACCGAGTTTCAACGTAAATGTTTGTGGCGTTGATCATCTGTCCTGGCAGCCTTTAAATTTACACGATTTCTTCTGATTCAATTTGGTAAAAGGTAATTATATATTTATTTAAAAACAAACGTATCACAATAATTGATTGATTCTTGCCTTTTTTATTATTAAAAAGAATATACAGGTAGGCCTCCTACAACGCGGTACCTTTACAACGCGTTTTCGCTCCAACGCGGTTGGAAAAATGCGGAAATTTTCCTACAACACGGTACTTTTACGGTATTTAGAAACGAATTATCTTCACATAACAGAAAAATCGCAACGGATCACGTGATACAAGCCGCAGTTCGGCATACTGAGCTAAAAGTCTTTGAAAACAGCTGTTTGTGGACGTTGGCATGTTATTTCCTTGAAAGTTTCAGGGAAAGGCCGGTTTCTAGACAGATGTGCGTCAGTTACAGTAAACACTCAAATATATCACTAAATTTTCGATCATTTATATTCTTTCAATAAGTGGGGACCGCAAAAATGGTCCAAAATACAGTATAAACTATGCTTTCTCAAACGGGATTCGGGGATCCCGGTTGTTTTTTTAACCCGGGAAATATCCCGGGAAATCCCGCAAATTTCTTAAAAATTCACTTTTTTTCTTATTTTGTGTTAAGGTTGAGGAATTTTGCAAATAGAAAGCATAATTAACTCATTCACTGTCAGAATACATTTGTATTTATTAATTTTAAACCTACCTATTAGTTTTTTTTAAATTTTTGCTCGTTATAGCATGTCACAAATGGTCAATAATCAATATATAGCTTATTTGTGGCAGGACTATAAAAATTCTTTACTTGTCGGAACCTGTAATATCTGGAATAATTGTGCTTACGCTGTCTTGAGTTTTAACCATGCCCAGTAGCTTCAATAAATGCCTGACGCCAGATTGTGCAAATTGGGCAAGGATACAAACGAGTACAAAGTCTGCAAGTATGAAGTTTTTCTTCATAAACCTGATTATTAAAGCCAAATGAATTGCCGAATTATCGAGCTCTAAGCTTGATGCCGCTATTAAAGCAGCCAAGGTAGACAAATCAAGAATACTAGAGAGCGAAAGAAGTACTACAATCTCGAAAACGAACTCGAAATCTTCCAGGCTACAGGTGAAAAAACACATAATATCTGTCTTCTCTTAAATGCATTAAACACTATTCCAATCACATCAATTGAATCGGAAAGGGCATTCTCGGTGGCAAGACTTTTCATTACTAAAATAAGAATTAGAGTGAGTTATCGGAGTATTGACCATCTTTGCTTTTTAAAATCTTATAAAAGTTTGCAATATTTTGTATTATATTTTATTTAAAAAACGAAAATTACCTTTAAATTAGAAGTTCATTTTTTTAATTTTTAACTCAATTCAAAACATTTTGTTGTTGTTGTTGTTGTTGTATGCAGTTTCCAGCAAACTTTAAATAATTTTTTTCTATTTGTGAAAATTTCTACTTTATTTAAAGGTAATTTTTATTATAGGCCTATAGACCTTACACAGCATTATTAATATAATTTTGGAGGTTACAGAACTTTCAAATTACTTTAAAAAATGCAAAATAATTATATCATTTGATTTCAAGATATTTTGTATACCTTAAAAATAATTAATTCTATCCCGGGATTTTCCGGGATCCTGGGAAACAGTTCACTTTTATCCCGGGATCCCGGGACAAGCAAAAGACCGGGAAATGAGAAACCCTAGTATAAACTTCTATTGGGTGTATATTTTTAACAACATAGTGAAAGGAAGTTATTTTTTGAGATTTTTACTGTCCACAAAACTGATTGAATAAATTTCAGCCATAACAATGCGGAATGAAAAGAAAGGACCGTCGTTAAAAAGGAAATTTATAACTCTTCAAAGATAGAAATTTTGGATCGAATTAAAAATCAAGAGCGGATAGCTGATATCGGTAGGCATTTTAATTTAAATGAGTCGACGATTCGGTCAAGAGAAAAGATCAGAAATTTGGTCGCATCCAGATCATCTGTTCTTGCGAAAAATGTTGCTCGTCCGAGAGCACCTATAATGGAAAAAATGGAACAAGTGCTAATATTATGGGTAGAAGATATGAACAAGAAACGGTTGCCTTTAAATAAAACTTCACTTAAACACTTAAAGCCTTAAAAATATTTGATTATTTAAAACAAACGGGACAGTCGTCAGCTGATGAAACCAATGTTAAATTCGTGGCTAGCAATGGCTGGTTTGAAAAATTCAAAAAACACCATTCAAACGCCAAGTTTTTCTCTTTTTAGAACCGAATCTCAGTTTTTGTATTAAGTTAGTGTCTCCTATAAGGCGATTGCCCACAACGCGGTATTTTCAAGGAACGTATCTACCGCGTTGTAGGAGGCCTACCTGTACCTTTAAAGCCATGCATTTTGATGCAATGCTGTTAATCTATAAATTTGTTAATATTAGTTTTTTGAAAATACAGTGGTACCTCGGTATACGTCTGTTTTAGAATACGTCCGATTCGGAATACATCCTGTTTGGACGAAACAAATTTTGCTCGGTATAGGACTTAATTCAATTATACGCGCCATCTATGAACAAGTAGCACTATTGGTGTACTAGACCAACGGTTTATAACTTTGCTAAATTTATTCTGATTTTCATTTGTAAGTAAAATTTTATTTTTGTTTATTAATCATGAATTGCAAAAAGGCAAATGAAAAGCAACAGAAAACTAAAAAAAATGACTAGAATCACAATGGAACTGAAAAAAGAGATTGTTGAGAAATATGAAGGTGGCATGTGTGTTCGAGATTTAACTGTTGCATACCGTATTCCGATAACGAAGATATCGCCAATCGTGAAAAATAAAGTCATTATTAAATCTGCTAACGTTGCGAAAGGAGTTAAATCAATTGCTAAACAGAGATCGAAGACATTAGATCATGTTGAGAAATTGCTTTTGCTCGGATTGTGGCCGTCAGCCATATCGATATATGTATTTTAATATAATATAATATGTACAGTAATACCCCGAACTTACGTGATAGGTACCGAGTAAGTCGAATTCGCGTAAGTCGGGATATAGAGACAAAAGAAAACAATAATTTAGAAAAAAATGTTTAATAAAATCTTAGATAATACATATGTATAACAAATTAGGTATATATTATTTTAATTTTTCACATTTACTTGATTATTACGCCATAATTTTGACATTGTTTCCATCTCAGCGATAATACTGTGAAGTTTACGAATGATGCTTAAATTTAAAGATTGATCATTTTTCACAGCTTCGAGAATTTTATTCTTTGCCTTTTATAATTGTTCTGACCGACAATTCCGGTAGATCAAACTTCTTTGCCAATTCACAAATTTTAATTTTTGTATCGAATAATGGGTACGTTCGTAAAGTCAAACGAGTTAAACGCATTAGTAACAAATCGTTCGAAAAGTCTAACGAAATAGGAATAACGATGACTTCATTCTCGCTTAACTCATTCGACTTTACGAACATACCCAATGTTAACTTTACATTCCAAAGATAAAGTTTTTCTTTTCTTGTTTGATGCAGAAGAATTAGTTCTGCTTCGTTTGGATGACATAGTAGAGTCTCTAGAGTCTCCGTAGATATAAAATACACAGAAATAAATAACACAAAATAAATTGTAGCTATGTGTGAATTCCACGCGACACATCCGAACATGTAAGCTGAACAATAGTGTGGGGGAAGTGAGTAATCAAGGGTTGCACGGCGCTCCAACAAAAGACGAATCGACGAGATTTGAAAATCGCGTAACTCCGGGTTCGCGTAAGTCGGAGTAGCGTAAGTCGGGGGTATTACTGTATAGTTATAATTCCAATCTTCTTTCCCTTTTTCTTCTATTTTCTTTGTCTGTTCCTTCTAGAACCTTCCAAATGACAGTTATAGCCTTTGGGTGGAATTAGCCGTTCTGAGAATCGGAAAGAACAATAGCGTGTAGGATTAGCCGTTCTGAGAATCGAAAAGAACTTTAGTAGAAGGAGGGACGGTGGAAGAATAGAAAAAGAGGGGAAGGCAGTATTGAACGAGACACGGAGAGAGCTAGACGTGTCAGAGGGAGCTCCGAACGTGACTTCGTGGCGAAGAACAAAGGAATTCTTCGAGAAGTCGAGTAACGGACTGAGGAGGAACCACGGTCAGATCATAAGGCCTACGGACGACTCGAGATAGATCGGGAAGAGCCCAAGGAATTAGAATCCCCACGATTAGAGGTCCGGCGACTGGCGTGTTGAAGACTTTTCGGAAAGCGAGGAGAGTCAAGAACATAATGGAAGCGAAAGCCATCGTTGTTAACAGAAAATCCATCCAAAGCGCAGAGACATCAGAACATAAAAGGAAAAGCCCGGGTGAAGTTATCTCTTTCTTTCTTTTACCTTCCCGCTGTCCTATCTTCCATGTCATTTCCTTAGTATTAAGTTAGCCTTAAGTTAGGATTAAGTTAGATTTAGTTACGCGAATATAAGATATTAATTGTTACGCGCTAGGAGGACGTCATACCGTGAATTATTGTAAAGCTGAAAGGTTTTCTGTTGATGCCCCTCGCATTGTAAAGATTTCATACATCAGTTGGGATTCCTGATAAAACCGAACCTGTTCGTATTGAAATAAAGGAAAGAATTTATTATCGTAACTGTCACAACGTTTCTTTCTGTGCGTTTCATTCGTGGATCGTACTATTTCAACCACACGAACACTACAGGATAACTGAAAAACAGTGTGCTGGCGACATCCTATCAGAAGCAATTATTTGCGAGAAATCTAGAAAGATATATGCTGATCTCATGAAAAATCAAGCAGAAACTAGCCACGAAAGCGAGGTGTTCAAGCCAGCCATTTTTTTATACATGAGAACGGATTAATCATTTTTACTTCTTATGGAAAAGGTTGGTTTGGTATACGTCCTATTCGGTACAAGTCCCAACATCAGGAACGGATTAAGGTCGTATACCGAGGTTCCACGGTATAATTTTAGATTTCGATAATATACTGTATTACAAAGTTTTCGAATGCATTTATATTATTTTTATGTAAGCATCTTAACGAATTTATTGGTAAATATTATTTTCATCTATGAAAAAGTATAATTATGTGACTGATAGTTAGTTCGCCTTTGGCTGCGCCCATACATTTTCTGAAAATTTTACACAACGTTTTTAAGTGTATAAAAGTTGTCTTCTCAGTTAAAGTGAATCAAATTACAATTATATTGTTGCAGTTGACACGGAAAAACATTCTGTAAATTTGTAATAGTTAGAGTTATAAGTAACGGTTGAATTTACTTTGTTTTTGAATTATTATGAGATGTAGCCAGGCAGTTGTTAAAAATCGATTATCTACATTCAAAAGTAATAATCGTGACTCTAAATGTTACTGGAAACTTCAAAATTTTTTACTAATTGTTAACGAAGCAATTTTACTTTCACGGCCTTTGTATTTAATACGGGAAGTATGGCGATCGGTCAAAATATGAGCCCAAGATTTTTTATACTTTCTGACTCGGGATGTCGAAACGTAGAAAAATGCAATAAAGTTGGGTTTTCTTACTTGTATGCATATATGAATGTTTGTGTGTGTCAGGGGACACACACTTTTGTTTACGGACTTCTTAGTGAAATATCTTCCCTGTCTTTTTCCGAATATTTCTGATATTTTTAGAATGCTTTTGGGTATTGAGACATTCATTCTATTAAATTTTAGTGTTTTAATGGTCAGTTAGGGAAAATTTTACTGGACTACCATGCATTACTGTTTCGAGTTCGTTCTAAATGTTTCTTGCAATTTTCAGTCACCATGCCGAAGGAAGCGACTACATCTGAAAAATTCGGATTTGTCTACCACTGTGAAAATATACAAGATCGATGGCCTGGTTTGCACCCACAACACTTTTATCCGATACCCTCGTCTGTTCACTGAAAAAGTACTGTACATTCGAGTTGATCACGATGTGTTACAGGCAGGGTTACCACTCCTTGGTTTTAAAATTTAGATCTTTTCTTGGTTTCTAGGTCCTATTTTTATTGTCTGATATGTTTTAAATCCATGATATAAGTATTCTTTTTCATATTTTCCGGAATATATGAATGGGAGTTGATCGTTTTATGGACATTACAAAGTTTCTTAAATGTCATAAAAGTAAAATTATCAAGGTTATTTATTATAGTTGTATCTAAGTAATTAATTCGTCCATTTCTCTCCTCTTCTATATCAAACAGAATAACTTCGTTGATGTTGTTTATGATATTAATAATTAAGGATAATATTTCCATCTCTTATCTCAGAGATGGCGAACCTATGGCGTGCTCAAAGTGGCACGTCGAAGAAATCATCCGGCACGTAACGTATTATACGATTTCGGTTTATCATCTTTTTCAATCAGGTTCTTTAAATTTACTCTAATTTTATTTATTTCAATATAGTTTTTTAAAACTCTTTTTGCCCTGTGGGTACTAAGAGGGCTTTTTTATTTAGCAAAGTCCAAATGGAGCAGCCAGGTGGTGAAGAATGGATCACTACCTGAAAATTTTCTGGGGTTTTGATCTCGGGTCCACAACAGCGATAAGCTACCACTTCGACCGCTCGTCCATTCGGCTGAATTTAAATATAGTTACTAGAAGTCTAAAACTTCTGCACGCATAAACATTTTTAAAGAAAAGTATGCTTAATATGCTTACTATGTGGCACGCAGATTCGAAAAGGTTCGCCACCCCAGTCTTATCTTATTATTGTATATCAGTAAATAATCATCAGCATACCTCATTACTAGTTTTATACCCGGGATATTATTTATTTTTTCATTTATGTTTTTGTTAATTTCGGCTCTGTCTTTGACCCCATAGTGATGCCGTCAACCTGTCTACAGAAATTTTTATTAACTTCGAAGTAATTCTTATTATATGCAAATTGTATTAAGTTAATTAAAGTCGTGTCCCTAATTATAATGTTGTTTTTTAGGACGGCACTAAAGATGGGTTGGAAACTTGAACCAATCCGAAATTCATTTGTAGTTCAATTTGTGAAATAAAGTCGTAATTTTCTAACCAGAAAGCTGTGAGATCGTCTAACAAACAAGTTTTTTTTTTTTTTTTTTTACTAAAGGGAAGTTATATATAGAAAAAGGAATCTTATATCCGTTTACTGCAGGTCACGTTGAGGAAAGGAATTGCTGCCATTTCCCTTCTCTCTACCGAGGTCCATAAATATGGCTTCATTTTAGTGCAGAAACCATATTGTCTACAAGACGTTCCAGCATCCTTCCATCTTACTGTACTGTGATTAAAGGCGCACAGCATAATCCATGGGCGCTAATTATTGCTAAATATAGTAATATTACTATATTTCAACACACCTCTTTGTCCAATATATCGAAATCAGTGATCACGGTAGAAAGTGTGTAATAATCAACATATATTGTCCATACCATGGTGACATAAGCTTGATTATGAGTGATATACAAGGTCTGTTCAAAAAGTATCGGACCTTTGGTCGGCAAAAATAAATTTATTAATTTTGATGTACAAAACCCTAATCCCCTTCAAAGTAGTCTCCTTGGTAATGTATACACTTCTCCCAGCGTTCCTGCCATTGCTGGAAACACTGCTGGAACGCATCTTTTGCAATGGCCATCAGCCGGTCCGTCGGATTCTGCACGATGTCTTCTCTCGACTAAATTCGGGTTCCTTTTAGCGGCATTTTCAGCTTGGGAAATAGCCAAAAGTCACACGGAGCCATGTCGGGAGAGTACGGAGCGTGACGAACCACAGGAGTGTTATGTTTGGCGACGAAAGCCCGAATCAGATGCGCAGAATGGGCTGATGCGTTATCACAATAGAGCTGCCAAGTTTTGATGGACCACAGATCCGGTCGTTTGCGTCGCACAGCATCGGAAAGACGACGAAGGACCTCCTGGTAGTATGGTTTGGCCTTGTGGTGCGTACTCACGACACACCACCCCACGAGAGTCGAAAAAACTGTCAACATGACTTTTGATATTGCTGCGGACCTGCCGCGCTTTTTTTGGCCTCGAGGATCGTCCCCGAAAGCCTGCTGAATCTTGCGAATGGTTTACGCTTGGGTATCGCCAAGGTTTTTGGCAAAATTTGATGTAATATCGCTGCTCACGTTGTTCAGTCATTTTCCAGCTTAGTGGAATCCGACGAGAGCGCACTACATGACCTCACTAATAGGCCGATTGCCAACGACTGACGCTTCCTGCAGGCGGGAAAAAATTCAGGGCTGTGCATGACTGTCCCCTCCACAACTCCACCGAAGGAGGCCTCTCGCGCATCATCCATCCGATCAGCCATCCGATTGTTGAGACCAGCATCAAATTGGCTAATTCTACGGACGCTTCTGCCGAAGTGGCCAATCTCCAAGTAAAGGAAACTGTACTCAAAGCAAGATCGTAAAATGACTTTTGGACGAACTCTTTTCTTTCTCTCTTTTTAGTTAGAACATGTTCTAACTAAAAAGAAAGGAGAAATTGTTCGATCAGGAATGGATCGAATGGTCAACAGTCGTGTACGTCACTACTAATATTTGGCAACACCAGCATAATGCGAATCAGTTATCTATCTTCGTGAGATTGTCGAATTTATAGTACAAATATTTGCTGTATTTTGGTTTAATAAAGCATGCAGGCAGCAGGAATGGGACGAAAATAACCAATCCGTAACCCATAGGTTTTTTCCAGACATTAAAAAGTATATTTATTACAAGTTACTTACAAGTAAAAACAACCACTTTAGTGTTCAATTTTATAGAAACCATAGAAAGTTCAACGCATACAAATACAAGTTCAGCATCAGAGATAACAACTGCTTCTACTGTGACAAGATCAATGATAGCTATCACTATATATTTGAATGCCGCAATGACAGATAGAGCGACATGAACTTAAACTGACTGTCATTAAAAGTGGTGGTAGTTGGCATTGCCAGCTCTGGGAGCTACACAACACACAAGAGATATATGAATTTCTCCAAATGCTTATTAAGAGATATTTTAAAGTAACAACTGTCAGCTAAGCACAGTGGCAACTTGGCCAGTAGCTGTGCTAACTTTATGTATGTACTGTACAATCAGCATGTAAATTATTGCATATCTAACTCTCCTTGGCGTTTCCATATATGTTTACTGTAAATCACACTAGTATATGTGATAGTGCTTAAGCCGAACGCAAGGCTCATATAAGTCAACATGTATTTATTGTATATAGCTTTACTTTATATTTTTGGCATTCAAGTTTGGTCTTCCGCGAGGCTTCAGTTAAATCACACAAATTGATGTGATTGGTCTAGTCGTGTATTCATTGGAGGTATTATTACCTCTGGTCTTCGCCTGATTATGCATAGGGGAATTAGGACATTATACATTAATAAAAGTTAATGAATAAATGAGATCTTCAGTTTTTTATCTTTCATCTCTATTTTCTGATTAAATGTCAGGTAAGATTATATGTATGATCTTTTCTTCCACAGATGCCGATGTCTACTCGTGGATGAAGCGGGAGCCGGGCACCATCGCCATTCTCGAATTCTTCGCGGTCACTCATACGTCGGTAAACCGGTACAAATTCTGCCGGGATGTTGCGGAAGTTTTTTCCCACCAGCAAAACATCCAGTATACCGGTGAAGGTACGCTCATCCAAGCTTGACACGTTCAGGTGAAGCGCATTTCTCTGTCCTAATGGAGGCACAAAAACTTTATTCTACTGTCACTGAAATTTCTTCTGTTTTTATTCTCAGATCGACGAAAATTTCGACAGGAGACACCATTTTTCAGATTCTAAACGATGTTGTAGTTTCGGGTGGAAAATTTGCAAGAAAGAATTTTAAATATTATTAGTTTAATGTTAAAATATATAATTTGATTTACATAATAATGATTGACGTCATTCTTGTTTCTTATGTCATAGAGAACTTTTTATTTGCAGATTCACTCTCCACCAATGGAGGGAATTTCTACGTAATAACCGAAGAATTGTTTCCAGAAAAACACAAGATGAGTGGAAGGATGTGTTTAAATTTTCGTGTTTAGAGAATACTATAATTGACGAGTGTTGAGAAAGTATACAAGAATATACGAAGAAAAGAAAACGTTTCATGCAAATGAAGGGAAAGAGAAAAAATCAATGAAAATATTTTAAATCATTTTTTAAAAGTTTATTCTTACAAAAAGCCTCTGTATAAATTGTTTTTAGAAATATGTGTGTAAATTGCATTTATTTGTGATAGTATTTGTGAAAAGATTGATGTAAGAAGTTGTGTGTAATGCTATGATGATGTCGAGTTGTTTGTAGGCCTATACTCTGAATTGTAGTTTAAAGACACTTAAAAAAATGTCCTTTTTCTGCTATCTGCACCCAAAACATTAACAATACTTTAAAATTAAATAGTATAATATATATATACATTTTTGTATATTTGATTAACACTAATTGGTTGGAGTTTCGATGTTCAGACTGCTTAATGTTTAATAAAAATATTAAATATTTTTATTTATTGTATTTTACAGATTTAAACAATCAGAAGAGAAAGAATGGAAAGTATCAATGTGACAGTTGCAAGAAAGAATTCGCTTTGAAGTACAATTTAAAATATCATCAAAGGATTCACACTGGAGAAGGGCTCTTTACCTGTGATCATTGCAAACGAAGCTTTACACAAAAACATGTCTTGATTGAACATCTCCGAACTCACACAGGAGAGAAGCCTTTCTCGTGTACTTATTGCCCTCAAAAGTTCAGTTTTAAATTTGGTTTAAATTATCATATTAATAAACATCATAATAACAATTTTGAGCAATGAAATTTTCTATGGATGAAAATTTGATAAACAAAAATTGATCAAAATGATTGATTAGTTTGTTTGGAAAATATTTCCAAACAAACTAATCGTGTTTAGATTTTATTGCATTAAAAAACAAGAAAAATGTGTTTTGTTTTCTTGATTTTTGTAATCTTTACATTATACATAAAACAATTGATTTTATGTATGGAGAAAAAATAGTTTGTATACTTTTGAATAAATAAGTGTTTAATTAAAACACTAACACATAATTAATACGGTATGTTTTAACATTTATTTAGAACAAAAGGGTTCATCTGTAATAATCACGAATTATTATTATTACAATATTCAGAATGAAACGCAATTGCTCTTAATGAACTCCATTGTAGATATTTGTTTCTGATAAACAGTTAAAATTCTTTAAAAATTGAAAAATTGCCGCTGTTTTTCTATCAGCAAGAACAGAAGATTTTAGTTTGTAAAATCTGTCGTTGTTTATGCGAAATTTTGAATTGTGTTTGGAGCAATGTCCATACATAATTCTTTTGACAATTATTCGTATATTCAGTTATAAAATTAGAACATTTTGGAACAATATTAAAATCAGAAGCTAAATATTAAAAATGAAATGATTAAATATTTAAAAACACAAAATAAAAGAAAAATATTTATTCTTCAGAAAATGAAAAATACGAATAAATAGAAGAGAAATTAATAAAATAATGTTTAAATGATGATAACGTAAGTATTCTTCAAGCAGGTAAATCTATACAACTGGTAACACTACGTAATTAATGGTTAAAACACGGAAAGTGGTTATAGAAAGAGGAATTGACGAAAAAGAAAAAAATAACATAGAAAAGAAACGAGCAATTATTTATTGTGACGTCTGAATGCCAGGATGCATTGTCTAATATATTTTGAATCTAATTTCAAATCTACGCTCACTCCTTCAATTAGTAGGGACTTCATCTGTAAATCATGCTTTTCTTTCAAGAATAGAGTCGTGCTGGTTGTCTAACATCTTTCGGGGAAAGTTATGAATTAAAATAACACGTTTGTATTAACACTTTTGCATTAAAAGTTCATATATAGTTAATAGGGGCCATCTGATTCTAAGGTTTCCATGGCTTGTCTCGTCTTTCATCTATCTAACTCGATTCACGAGATTAACTGACTAAAAATCATAAACTCAATTAAACAAAAAGATTACTGGCTTATATAAGAAGCATAAATTGAAAAAAATAAGAAAAAAGCAGATCTTAGACGTTGATATTAGAATTCCAATCTTAACATAAGTAGTAAAACAAAAATAAACCAGTACCGAGTTGCATAACTCCCGGCAACATTTAAACTTTTGGTAGCGTAATCTGTTATCGTATTTTATTAGAACAGTATTTTTTTTTTACATATTCTTAACTTTTATAAAATGTCAAAAAGGTAATTTTTGAAGGTGAGATAAGTTTTATAAAAAAAAATTGAAAATGCTAATAACGAGTAAAATTGTCATTAATCCTACTTAATTAATCCTTAAATTGTCATCCATCCCACTAATGGCTTCATTCCTGCCAGGCTGAGTTGGAGGCATCTTGTTCCCAACTTTGCCTTGTCCTCAGTTCGCACTGACCACGGGAACTTCAACGCTTACCTCCAACGGTTCCGGCTACGAGACAGCGAGACCTGCAGGTGCAACACGAACACCAAACAAGACTACCTTCACCTATAGTTTGGCTGTCCACTCTTCGACAGCAACAGAGACAGACTCATTGAGGCTGCACTTTGTAACAACTATAACTAACCGTATCTACTACAAGGCCTAGTATATGAGTAAGACATGTACAATCGCTTTAAAAATATAACTTTAAAAAATATTTTAAAAAGAAAGTATTGAAGAATTTAAAATACTTTTTCCATGTTTTGAAACCGTGTCGTATCTTTTATAAACGCAATGTAGCGTAGTAACGATCACTTGGCACAATTCATTCTTATATTTCAATATTCGTCGGTAAAATATTTTAGTTTACAGCATACAAAATTCTGATAAATTAATCACTAGTCTTACTAAAGTTATAATAGAACCTTAATCTAAATTCATAGGATTAGATGTAGTATCAATGTACTCGTCCACAACAAGATTCATGTTTTTTGAAGCAGTAAATAAAGAAATAGAAATAGAAGAATATGAAATAGATTTAAAGATATATATTTTTTAAAAATAATTATCTTGAAAACGAAGAAAATTAAATATACAGACAGATTGTATGAATATGGGCAGCGTTATTGGACCGAAATTAAAAAAATAAAATATATTACCCAGGTTATGTTAATGACATATTAATATTTATAATAGGAATATAATAGAAGATAATAATGTATTAGAATAAGTGGATAAAATAAATAGTACTATCACGTTTGAATTAGAAAAAGAAGAATAAAATGAAACAAAACAGGCGTAATACATGTGGGGGTTAGCTGAGTCAAATACTTAAATTGTTAACAAAATAAACGAGGCGTTGCCGAAGAGACAAGGGAGAACAGGAAAAGGAGAGGACAGTTGTAGAAGGCGTGAGGAGGACTGAATTATTGTTAGTAGTAGTAGTTATTATTATTATAATATTTACTTTTAAAGATAAAAATTCTTTAAAAATTACGAGTTGATTAATTTGCTTGCATTTTTCGTAAATACTATTCTGTTAGCTCACGCTGAGCCTATTCATAAATTGAAAACCTTTATAAAGTCGGACCGAAACTATGCATTTACCATTCATTACAACTATAGAGTTAACATATTTATAACTTAAGATATAACGTATAAAGTGTTGCATGCTTTAATGTATTGCCAATAATTATTTCTTAAATTATTATGTAATTAGATATCACCAGATGACCCGGAGGTCACAAGACGTAAATGTCATATGTGCGGAATAGTTTTTTCCGCTTCCGATTCTTTCAGAGGACAAATGAGAACTCACACCGGAGAGCGGCCATATTCATGCAATATTTGCAACGAATCATTTACATTAAAAACTCAATTGAAGAGGAGACACCAGAAAAAGTTTCACCCGGAAGACAAAACACACACTAAGTGTAAAGTAAGTTTACAACAATTTTTTAGGAATGAATTTTTTACAAATATTCGATTAATACTATAAAAGTAGTAATGTCGTTACTTATTGTAATTATTCCACATCCAAATCAAGAAGTTTTAAAAATTAATAAAACTTGTTAAGATAGTGCTCAAATGTACATATTTTTAAGTTGGTATACGAAAGTATGTATAAACATGAATCTATAACTATATGATTATTATCAATCTCAGCTTATTATTTGAGATGAATTCCGAGTAAGGAAGAATTAATTGAATTTATTTTCACAATAGAAAAATATAATCAGCGAGAAGTTGCCGAAATTACAACACGCTGCATGTGTGTGATTGTAAGAGTCTGAATGCAATCTGTTATACTCTTTCGAAATTTCGCGATTATTGCGTGTCTCCGTCGTCAAAATTACTTCAATGAATTTTTTCTTACTCATCAGCATTCTTTTGTCTGTAATAGATTAAACGTTATTAATAATTAAAATGATGTTCTTAGAATAAAATCTTGCAACAACCGGGAAAGTTACGCAACTCGTTGTAAGATTTTTTTAAAGCTATTGTGTTTTCATATTATAAAATTTTATCGATTCTGTTCCCCACGTTTTTCCTTCCATTAAAATTATCTATCAAAAGTTTATTATATTTTCCCGTTTCCTCGTATTTACGACTGACCGCGTCGAGTTTCATTCCTCTAGCAGATTCCTATAAATTCTCACTTTTCTCTCTCTCGTGACTTACACCACTCTATTTGATTTCTTCTCAATCTGCTTATATTACAATTATTGTTAAATTTATTAAATGGCATTAAAATTGTTAAAATCATTGTCAAAAACATCTTAAAATTTAAATAAATTTCAAAAATATTCCTTCTATTGATATTTGTATTATTCATAGGAAAAAATATTACATATTTTCACATCTCTTACACATGATTTTGCTGTGAGGAGCGCAATCGAAATGATTTCCATCGTTACACTGGCTACTCTTCTGCTCGTTTTATTTCTGAGTTATATGTAATTTGTTTCTTTTTTAGTTTTATTTTCTCTCTATTTTACTCGCTTCAATATGCTTATCTGTTTTAATTTCACAGTAAAGTATTATTGAGTGATGAATGTCTGGCAGTGCTTGATCATATATAAATATATTAGAGAAATGAAAACGTCATACTGTATTAAGAGATTAATTTATTACGCCAGAAAAAAACACAACTATTTCCATATTACAAGAACTAAATAATCATACATTTAATTATTACTTATTTCTAGATTATTTGTTATAAACAGCATAAACTCCAATTAAATGTAATACAAAAAGGCAACTTTGGGTCTTTATGGCACGAAACATATAAAATCCGTAAATCATGTAAAGAAATAAATTTTTCCGTTCATTATTATGAATATTAAAATGAGAAAATGAACTGTACACATCACTGAATTTATAGAATTAAGTATTTTCATCAGAAATCAGTTTGAAATGTGTCTGGATAGAAAATGATCCCATGGCACCTTGACACAAGTTAGATAATAAAAATAAACCAAAGTAATAAAATAACATGTTCTAATAAAAAACATTTTAAAACACTTTGTACATAATTTTATTAACTAAATGCATAAAATTATTACATTTTTCGTAGCCTTCTGCTTTTAAGATTTCCATATCTTGTCTCGACTTACATTTATCTAACTCCGTTCTAGAAATTATAGAAAGACCGTAAATAGATGGACTGACAAACGACAGTGGGAATTTATAAATCTGTAATTTATTCAAACTGCAGCCCAATATTTTTTCGTCAGCCAGTAACAAAGTGTTTTCACGCCAATTGTTTGAATGGCACTGAATATATAATGACTAACTACGTTTATAGTAACCGACACTCAAAAAGTTATACACATTCAAAAATAAAGCATTACAAATTTTTGTATCATAACATCCAAATTGGTTTCATAAAACATATTCGAATGTTTGGATAGTATATATTAAATTTTATGGAATGTATATTTACAGGATATAAAAGACAATATTAAAAACGTCATAGGGGAAGGTGGGGCAAGATGAGAACGTTAAGGTTTGAAAAGTCATAAGATGGCAACGACTTTAATGAGAACAATAATTTTTTTTTTATTTTCAGCCACTATATTTGGTAATATATAATACAAAATTTAATTTTTGAAAAATGTTTTTAAAAAAAGGAAATTTAATATTTTAAAATTATATGTAAATGCACCATTTTGCTCCACCGTGGGGTAAGATGGGATATTATTTTTATATACAAGGAGGACAAATTAAAATGGTTAAACTGCCGTTTTCTTCAATATTGGCACAAGAACATTGTGCCCATTTATCACAACGGCTACATTTAGTCTAACTCTCTGTAAATACAGAGTATAACCTTCCACAATAGAGGGATTCTGTGTTATTTGTCTTTTGTTTCTTGTTAGGCCCATCCTTGCTGAAGGGGCCTGTTTGTCGTCTCTGCAGCAAAGAAAGTTTGCCTTTGAAAATACTTCTAAATTCATAGGCCATATTCATGTTTAACCTGAAGCTAGACAGGTATCCCATCTTGCCCCCCCCCAATGTACACTTTTCATACTGACTGCAAACACAGGTAAACTTCATTTCAAAACTAAACAATTACAGTTTTCGAATACCAAAATATCTTCATCTAAAAGGTGACGTTAAAGTTCATAATGATACTTCCTTTGTAGAAACATTTTAGCAGGCATAAAATTAGATGAAGTATTGCTGAAACATGAAAAAGGTATTTTACTTCCAAACAAAGAGAGCGATTTGGACGTTCTCTCTCTCCATGATCCCTTTCGAGGTAGACATTTAGTTCTCCAAATAATAGCTAGATAAAAGAACATTAACCACAAATAAACAGACGTCCCCGTCTTCCCCCACGACCCCATCTTGCACCACCTTCCCCTAAATGAGAGGAATAAAAAAGAATTTGATCCGTGTTACAGTGCAGAAATTGTTTTCGAAAAAGCACAAATACAACGTAAAGAAATCGTTTATAATATGACAAGTGATCACATAATTTTGAAAACATTCATAAAGACACTACCTTCGAAACAGATGTGGTACCATCCATATCTTTCATTCTCTTCCCAGAACTAAGAATCGATCGATATGAATTGCAATGTGTCTTGTGTCAAGTTCAGTTTGACGACGAAGTTTCAATGCAAGAACACATAAAAAAGGATTATTAAGGAACATTTTTAACTTTAAAAACGTTAAAATACTTTTTAGTTTACGATTGTTTTGTATTTCTTTCGATTGTAATCTGTGTAAGTGGATTTCAAATGAGTTTGACGTTTAAATTTTAGTGACGAAATTACACACGATAGTTAACATTCAGATTGTAGTGATTTGAATTAAATAAAAATTATTAATAAATTCTCAATTATTTTCATAAACTTCAGACTTTTTCTTTTTGAAAATTACCAAGTAAAAATAATTTAATCCGGAATTATATGAAGTTTGCATATTGTTTTTCTATAAACAAAAATTAATTGCATAAACACATAATTATGTCAACGTTATAGACTTATAGAAATCACATATGCACAGAATTAGTACTCTGCGATTAGCTTCAATCTGTCAATGAGCAGTATGGAGACATTCAACACGAAAGTATGAAAAGCCATTGGTAAAGGCTATTGCCTAAACAGTATACCACTTAATCGGAGACGAGTCGGCTAAACTCGCTCACTTTGTTAATGGATGGTTTTATAGCATAGTCACTGGGATCTTCACATCTTTGTGACGTCAGGACCTCACACCAGTTATGGTAATATATTTGCGCCCTAACACGTGATATTAAGACTTTATATAAAACCGAGAATAAGGGCTTAGATAGCCGTCTTTTTTAAGAAATTCAATCAAAGTCAAGATGATAATTACTTAACTAATCTAACGAGTAAATGAAATAAAAAGGATTAGAAATGAATTAAACAATATAGGATACATATTAATTTGTATGTCTCTATGTCCTTGTTTTCTATTTGTTATATATTTTGCCTACATAGACTTAGCCTATTAATATGCCTTTCAGATGTTTACAATGAATATCTTTATGGCTTAGTGTGCGCATTTATAAACTTTAAATTATTGTTTATATTTATTGTTTTATTCTGTGAATAAAATGAAATAAATCGATTTTCACGATTTATTTCATTGTGATGTCGGAATTCTATTAAATTATGTATATAGAAAATCATTTTATCAAAATACAACTTACAGGTGTTGCTCAGTAATATTATTAATTTTATTATTAATATTAGCAATTCCGCACAATCGTACAACTGCTTTTCAAGTTTTGATAATATTATTCGTATTTTTAACAAAATAACGAACATTAAGTAATTTAATAACACCGTAAACAATAAAAAAGACGTTTATGGTGTTTCTACTTTATAAGAACTTGTAATATTTACTTTAAATAAAATCACTTAAGGATGCAGTCTGTACAACTAATTTTTCCGTTTAAGGCTTTGTTAAAAGCCTTTCTAATTGTGATTGTCTTTACATATCCTTCCCGGGAAAACTTCACAGTGATCGTCTACAAAAATCCAAAAGTGATAAACCAAAACTCGTTTTCTACGTCAAGAGAGTGAAATGCCAAAATGCATAAAATACGGTTTTAAAACTACTTTTTATTATACATTTGAAAATATGAGTAATAATATAAATGTGACGGCGAAATGTCTTAAATCAGCCAAAAGACACAGGAGAGAACAAGAATAAGATGCAATTATATTTCTGTGTTTCTAATTACAGTATTCTTGTGTTCAAATCATGCGCATTTAATCACTTTCGAACAACAATAAAATTATAAATTATTATTTCTCGGCATTGTTGTCTTCATTCTCCGAAATGTTTACATTCAATTTACTACACTAAATTTACAGCAGTTACTATTTAAATTAAATTAATTAACATCAGAAATGGTGAGTAAAACCTTTATTTTGTCAAATACTTTTAATTTGGCAATGATTTTCAAAAATTTTTGACAGGATACCTTCAATCTTAATCTCGTATCGTGCCTAGAGTACATATTACAGATTTTAGCATAATTTTCAATGCGTGATAAATATTTATATTACCATAATCAATTTAGATTTAAATTTTTACTAATTATTTATTTTTACTCAATGTAATTTTTTAAAAGGACGGAAAACCTCAATGCCCGACTTGCGGTAGAACATTTTCGACAAAACAGAATTTACGGAGACACATGCGGATTCACACAAATGAGAAGCCGTTTAAATGCAATATCTGCGAAAGTCCTTTTTCGGATGAAAGCAATTTAAGACAGCACTTGATATCGCATTCGGATGAAAGACCATTCAAGTGCAATTATACAGGTTGTGGATGGAGCTTTAAATGGAAAAATAATTTAGATCGACACGTGTACAGAAAGCATCCTCAACAGATTTTATCTAAAGTAAATATTACAAGTTCTTATGAAGTAGAAACACCATTAACGTCTCCTTTATTGTTTACGGCGTTATTAAATTACTTCATGTTGTTATTTTGTTAAAAATACGAATAATATTATTAAGATTGAATTTAGATTACGGTCGATAAGACCTGTACGACTGTGCGTAATTGCTAATATCAATAATAAAAACAATAATATTACTTAACAACACCTTGTAAGCTGTATTTTTATAAAATAATTTCCTATACATACAGTTTAATAAAATTCCGACAATGAAATAAATCGTCAAAGTCGATTCACGACTTTTTTAAATAAATAATTGACATGAAGTATTTTCACTTAAAGAGGTACGTTTCGTGTGTTATATATTGTAAATATTTAATTGAAAACTCAATGAATGATTAGATTCCAGCAGATGACCAGAAGATACAAAGCCGTATATGTCACATTTGCAGAAAACCTTATAAAAATTTATCTGCTTTAAAAATCCACTTGAGAACTCACAGCACAGAACGGCCAATTACTTGTAATTTTTCCAACGGTAGATTCATGTACAAACATAACTTACACAGACACATCAGAAATTTTCATGCAGGAGAGGAAAGTCCATCTTGCTCCCAGGTAAGTTTATAAATGTGTTGATGAGTGAACTCATAACCGACAATTAGAATGAAAAAATATCAATAACTTCACCCTTTTAACTAACACGCATTGTTCCAATATTTATTTATCGCACATATTTTACACACGTGTATTTGTTTAATTCGATAATCCGAGTAAATAAGTTTCTTCGTAATTAACAGGATAATTCCTGGTTAAAAATATAAAATCATTTTGAATCTTCGTCTAATAACAGCCATTAATACGCTCAGACTGAGCATTTTTTCAATGAACTATGGGCCATTCGATAAGTGGTCTGTACCATAATGTTTCTGTGTCTTTTCGCGTATCTAAGACGAGAGATTATAATTAATTCTTCAAATTTGAAATTATTGAATACAATTTAGTTCAGAAATTCAATGTTTTTATTGACAAAACTTCATTTGTACTAAAATATTTTAAACAAGAGCCATTTACTTTCGTTGTAGTATCGTCGTCTCTGTGTTAGCGTGTGTGTTTCCCATGAAAATAACGTTAGTTAATTCTTCCTCACTCAGGACCACGCTTTTATTTCTAAGAAAATAATCAATACTCAACATAATTTCTCTGTACTTAAACTTATGAGACACACTTTGTATATACAACACGTTATTAACACCTAAAATTAATGTTTGGTTACATTAAGTGAATGTGTCGCCTTACAAATTAAAGGCTATGGTTAGATAATTCGTCCCCCATTCAGGGTAAATGAATGATGTGGGTAAATATGTAGTAGTGTGGGCAACGAAACATTTATTATAAACAAGAAGAAGCTTACAATAATTGTCCGAAATGATATGAAAAATGTCTGTACGTCGAGATATGTATGATATTTCTCGACGTACCTCCGGGTGAGGAAAGCTGCTGAAAGATTTGGGTGGTCTTAGCCGAGAAGCTGGAGAACACTAGAACAGTATAAAAAGTTAGAACTTGCGTTATCTTCACGCAGTTACGGAAGAAGGCAGCTCGACAGTGTACATGAAAACAATTGTGAAAAAAATCTCAGTGTCCTCGAGTCCACAGTTTAAATAGGATTTTAGCGGATTAATTGGTTGCGATTTGTTTAGATTTTTCTGCTTTGCTTCGCAATTAATCACTACTGTATTTCCAGGTGTTTGCTTGTTTGTTAAGTTACTGAAACGCATCACTTGGAATGTGCGTAGGTAGGATGCCTTCCGGGAAGTCTTTTCAAGGGTATCTGTCTATTGTCAGGCGTTACAAACATGCAGAAAACCGAAAATACGACAGAATACCAGTCCATCCAGTGTACAGGGAACGGAACCGCTTGTCCACTGATAGGTCGTTTGAGGGTATAACAATACTTAGAATATAAGGCGAGAAATTCGATCGTTCGGATATAATTTGTCCCGGAATTGTTTATTGACCCTTCCCTCTTTCCTGTATTAATTATTCTGGCTGTTATGTGCACAAAACAGGAGAAAGTATGGAAATCGTGTCAAATTTACCGAGCACGTCATTTGAAATCTCCACGTTTTGACGTCCCTTGAACACAAAAAAAGTGAAAAAACGATTTATAAACATTTCATGGACGTGTGTGCATAAGGAAGTTGTCTGTGTTTGTGTTGACGTCTATTTCGTTTAATATGACAACACGAAAGTTTATACGGTAGCTTCGTATAAAAGGCATTATTGGTATCAAATTTTTGTGAGAAAACGTCTTGGAGCTCCCTCCAAGACCTTTTATCACCAAAGAGAAAGAGGATAATTCACGTGTCATATCTGGCGTGAAGTTGACTTTAATAGAGATTTTAGTTATTTTTAACATTTACAGATCTTTATAAAACTCATCTCTANGCTTTAATGTATTGCCAATAATTATTTCTTAAATTATTATGTAATTAGATATCACCAGATGACCTGGAGGTCACAAGACGTAAATGTCATATGTGCGGAATAGTTTTTTCCGCTTCCGATTCTTTCAGAGGACAAATGAGAACTCACACCGGAGAGCGGCCATATTCATGCAATATTTGCAACGAATCATTTACATTAAAAACTCAATTGAAGAGGAGACACCAGAAAAAGTTTCACCCGGAAGACAAAACACACACTAAGTGTAAAGTAAGTTTACAACAATTTTTTAGGAATGAATTTTTTACAAATATTCGATTAATACTATAAAAGTAGTAATGTCGTTACTTATTGTAATTATTCCACATCCAAATCAAGAAGTTTTAAAAATTAATAAAACTTGTTAAGATAGTGCTCAAATGTACATATTCTTAAGTTGGTATACGAAAGTATGTATAAACATGAATCTATAACTATATGATTATTATCAATCTCAGCTTATTATTTGAGATGAATTCCGAGTAAGGAAGAATTAATTAAATTTATTTTCACAATAGAAAAATATAATCAGCGAGAAGTTGCCGAAATTACAACACGCTGCATGTGTGTGATTGTAAGAGTCTGAATGCAATCTGTTATACTCTTTCGAAATTTCGCGATTATTGCGTGTCTCCGTCGTCAAAATTACTTCAATGAATTTTTTCTTACTCATCAGCATTCTTTTGTCTGTAATAGATTAAACGTTATTAATAATTAAAATGATGTTCTTAGAATAAAATCTTGCAACAACCGGGAAAGTTACGCAACTCGTTGTAAGATTTTTTTAAAGCTATTGTGTTTTCATATTATAAAATTTTATCGATTCTGTTCCCCACGTTTTTCCTTCCATTAAAATTATCTATCAAAAGTTTATTATATTTTCCCGTTTCCTCGTATTTACGACTGACCGCGTCGAGTTTCATTCCTCTAGCAGATTCCTATAAATTCTCACTTTTCTCTCTCTCACGACTTACACCACTCTATTTGATTTCTTCTCAATCTGCTTATATTACAATTATTGTTAAATTTATTAAATGGCATTAAAATTGTTAAAATCATTGTCAAAAACATCTTAAAATTTAAATAAATTTCAAAAATATTCCTTCTATTGATATTTGTATTATTCATAGGAAAAAATATTACATATTTTCACATCTCTTACACATGATTTTGCTGTGAGGAGCGCAATCGAAATGATTTCCATCGTTACACTGGCTACTCTTCTGCTCGTTTTATTTCTGAGTTATATGTAATTTGTTTCTTTTTTAGTTTTATTTTCTCTCTATTTTACTCGCTTGAATATGCTTATCTGTTTTAATTTCATAGTAAAGTATTATTGAGTGATGAATGTCTGGCAGTGCTTGATCATATATAAATATATTAGAGAAATGAAAACGTCATACTGTATTAAGAGATTAATTTATTACGCCAGAAAAAAACACAACTATTTCCATATTACAAGAACTAAATAATCATACATTTAATTATTACTTATTTCTAGATTATTTGTTATAAACAGCATAAACTCCAATTAAATGTAATACAAAAAGGCAACTTTGGGTCTTTATGGCACGAAACATATAAAATCCGTAAATCATGTAAAGAAATAAATTTTTCCGTTCATTATTATGAATATTAAAATGAGAAAATGAACTGTACACATCACTGAATTTATAGAATTAAGTATTTTCATCAGAAATCAGTTTGAAATGTGTCTGGATAGAAAATGATCCCATGGCACCTTGACACAAGTTAGATAATAAAAATAAACCAAAGTAATAAAATAACATGTTCTAATAAAAAACATTTTAAAACACTTTGTACATAATTTTATTAACTAAATGCATAAAATTATTACATTTTTCGTAGCCTTCTGCTTTTAAGATTTCCATATCTTGTCTCGACTTACATTTATCTAACTCCGTTCTAGAAATTATAGAAAAACTGAAAACAGATGGACTGACAAACGACAGTGGGAATTTATAAATCTGTAATTTATTCAAACTGCAGCCCAATATTTTTTCGTCAGCCAGTAACAAAGTGTTTTCACGCCAATTGTTTGAATGGCACTGAATATATAATGACTAACTACGTTTATAGTAACCGACACTCAAAAAGTTATACACATTCAAAAATAAAGCATTACAAATTTTTGTATCATAACATCCAAATTGGTTTCATAAAACATATTCGAATGTTTGGATAGTATATATTAAATTTTATGGAATGTATATTTACAGGATATAAAAGACAATATTAAAAACGTCATAGGGGAAGGTGGGGCAAGATGAGAACGTTAAGGTTTGAAAAGTCATAAGATGGCAACGACTTTAATGAGAACAATAATTTTTTTTTTATTTTCAGCCACTATATTTGGTAATATATAATACAAAATTTAATTTTTGAAAAATGTTTTTAAAAAAAGGAAATTTAATATTTTAAAATTATATGTAAATGCACCATTTTGCTCCACCGTGGGGTAAGATGGGATATTATTTTTATATACAAGGAGGACAAATTAAAATGGTTAAACTGCCGTTTTCTTCAATATTGGCACAAGAACATTGTGCCCATTTATCACAACGGCTACATTTAGTCTAACTCTCTGTAAATACAGAGTATAACCTTCCACAATAGAGGGATTCTGTGTTATTTGTCTTTTGTTTCTTGTTAGGCCCATCCTTGCTGAAGGGGCCTGTTTGTCGTCTCTGCAGCAAAGAAAGTTTGCCTTTGAAAATACTTCTAAATTCATAGGCCATATTCATGTTTAACCTGAAGCTAGACAGGTATCCCATCTTGCCCCCCCCCAATGTACACTTTTCATACTGACTGCAAACACAGGTAAACTTCATTTCAAAACTAAACAATTACAGTTTTCGAATACCAAAATATCTTCATCTAAAAGGTGACGTTAAAGTTCATAATGATACTTCCTTTGTAGAAACATTTTAGCAGGCATAAAATTAGATGAAGTATTGCTGAAACATGAAAAAGGTATTTTACTTCCAAACAAAGAGAGCGATTTGGACGTTCTCTCTCTCCATGATCCCTTTCGAGGTAGACATTTAGTTCTCCAAATAATAGCTAGATAAAAGAACATTAACCACAAATAAACAGACGTCCCCGTCTTCCCCCACGACCCCATCTTGCACCACCTTCCCCTAAATGAGAGGAATAAAAAAGAATTTGATCCGTGTTACAGTGCAGAAATTGTTTTCGAAAAAGCACAAATACAACGTAAAGAAATCGTTTATAATATGACAAGTGATCACATAATTTTGAAAACATTCATAAAGACACTACCTTCGAAACAGATGTGGTACCATCCATATCTTTCATTCTCTTCCCAGAACTAAGAATCGATCGATATGAATTGCAATGTGTCTTGTGTCAAGTTCAGTTTGACGACGAAGTTTCAATGCAAGAACACATAAAAAAGGATTATTAAGGAACATTTTTAACTTTAAAAACGTTAAAATACTTTTTAGTTTACGATTGTTTTGTATTTCTTTCGATTGTAATCTGTGTAAGTGGATTTCAAATGAGTTTGACGTTTAAATTTTAGTGACGAAATTACACACGATAGTTAACATTCAGATTGTAGTGATTTGAATTAAATAAAAATTATTAATAAATTCTCAATTATTTTCATAAACTTCAGACTTTTTCTTTTTGAAAATTACCAAGTAAAAATAATTTAATCCGGAATTATATGAAGTTTGCATATTGTTTTTCTATAAACAAAAATTAATTGCATAAACACATAATTATGTCAACGTTATAGACTTATAGAAATCACATATGCACAGAATTAGTACTCTGCGATTAGCTTCAATCTGTCAATGAGCAGTATGGAGACATTCAACACGAAAGTATGAAAAGCCATTGGTAAAGGCTATTGCCTAAACAGTATACCACTTAATCGGAGACGAGTCGGCTAAACTCGCTCACTTTGTTAATGGATGGTTTTATAGCATAGTCACTGGGATCTTCACATCTTTGTGACGTCAGGACCTCACACCAGTTATGGTAATATATTTGCGCCCTAACACGTGATATTAAGACTTTATATAAAACCGAGAATAAGGGCTTAGATAGCCGTCTTTTTTAAGAAATTCAATCAAAGTCAAGATGATAATTACTTAACTAATCTAACGAGTAAATGAAATAAAAAGGATTAGAAATGAATTAAACAATATAGGATACATATTAATTTGTATGTCTCTATGTCATTATTTTCTATTTGTTATATATTTTGCCTACATAGACTTAGCCTATTAATATGCCTTTCAGATGTTTACAATGAATATCTTTATGGCTTAGTGTGCGCATTTATAAACTTTAATTATTGTTTATATTTATTGTTTTATTCTGTGAATAAAATGAAATAAATCGATTTTCACGATTTATTTCATCGTGATGTCGGAATTCTATTAAATTATGTATATAGAAAATCATTTTATAAAAATACAACTTACAGGTGTTGCTCAGTAATATTATTAATTTTATTATTGATATTAGCAATTCCGCACAATCGTACAATTGCTTTTCAAGTTTTGATAATATTATTCGTATTTTTAACAAAATAACAAACATGAAGTAATTTAATAACTCCGTAAACAATAAAAAAGACGTTTATGGTGTTTCTACTTTATAAGAACTTGTAATATTTACTTTAGATAAAATCACTTAAGGATGCAGTCTGTACAACTAATTTTTCCGTTTAAGGCTTCGTTAAAAGCCTTTCTAATTGTGATTGTCTTTATATATCCTTCCTGGGAAAACTTCAAAGTGATCGTCTACAAAAATCCAAAAGTGATAAACCAAAACTCGTTTTTTACGTCAAGAGAGTGAAATGCCAAAATGCATAAAATATGATTTTAAAACTACTTTTTATTATACATTTGAAAATATGACTAATAATATAAATGTGACAGCGAAATGTCACAGGAGAAAACGGGAATAAGATACAATTATATCTCTGTGTTTCTAATTACGGTATTCTTGTGTTCAAATCATGCGCATTTAATTAAGCACTTTCGAACAACAATAAAATTATAAATTATTATTTCTCGGCATTGTTGTTTTCATTCTCCGAAATGTTTACATTCAATTTAAAAGACTAAATTTACAGCAGTTACTATTTAAATTAAATTAATTAACAATAGAAATGGTGAGTAAAACCTTTATTTTGTCAAACACTTTCAATTTGGCAATGATTTTCAAAAATTTTTGACAGGATACCTTCAATTTTAATCTCGTAACGTGCCTAGAGTACATATTACAGATTTTAGCATAATATTTCAATGCGTGATAATTATTTATATTACCATAATTAATTTAGATTTAAATTTTTACTAATTATTTATTTTTACTCAACGTAATTTTTTAAAAGGACGGATAACCTCAATGCCCGACTTGTGGTAAAACATTTTCAACAAAACAAAATTTACAGAGACACATGCGGATTCACACAGATGAGAAGCCGTTTAAATGCAATATCTGCGAACGTCATTTTTCGGATGAAACCAATTTAAGACGGCACTTGCTATCGCATTCGGATGAAAGACCATTCAAGTGCAATTACACAGGTTGTGGGATGGAGCTTTAAGTGGAAAAAGAATTTAGAACGACACGTGAACAGAAAGCATCCTCAAGAGATTTTATGTAAAGTAAATATCAAGTTTTTATAAAGTAGGAACACCATAAACGTCTTCTTTATTGTTTACGGTGTTATTAAATTACTTCATGTTGTTATTTTGTTAATAATACAAATAATATTATTAAGATTGAATTCAGCTTAGAGTCAATAAGACTTGTTCGATTGTGCGTAATTGCTAACATCAGTAATAAAATTAACAATATTACTGAGCAACACCTTGTAAACTGTATTTTTATAAAATAATTTCCTATACATATAGTTTAGTAAAATTCCGACATTACAATGAAATAAATCGTGAAAATCGATTAACGACATTTTAAATAAATAATTGGCATGAAGTATTCGCATTTAAAGATATGCGTTTCGTCTGTTATATATTGTAAATATTTAATTGAAAACTCAATGAATAATTAGATTCCAGCAGATGATCCGAAGATACAAAGCCGTATATGTCACATTTGCAGAAAACCTTATGAAAATTTATGTGCTTTAAAAATCCACTTGAGAACTCACAGCAGAGAACGGCCATTTACTTGTAATTTTTGCAACAGTAC
>NW_019384352.1:931467-935251 GCF_000671375.1 Centruroides sculpturatus | reverse complement strand
AACTATTTTCAACGTTTCTGGAACGTTTACAATCGTTCTATAATCGAACCAATATTCGAATTTTATGTTCGAATTTAATTCGAACAAATTCGAACAAAACATTCGAAATAGAAAGCCACTTTCAACCACTTTCAGCCTCATATCTCCCGCACCCTTACAGCTATCGAGACGCAACCACCCCTATGAACAAATGGAGACGGGGCTACCGCCACATACAAACACCATTCACGTGCGATGTGTAGTTTTGGCGAAAAAGTGAAATATAGGGACATACATGCTCATTTATATATATATATATATAGATATAGATATAGATTATAAAGTTTTAAACGAAATTAACCGAGACCACCTGCCTTAGGACTTTCATATCTAACTCCGTTCTCGAAATTATGCAATGAATGACGTACAAATGGACAGACGGATAATATTGGGAATTTTTAGATCTATAGTTTTTTTCAAATCGCAGCCAAATATTCTCGCAAGTCAGTAACAAAGTGCTTTCATGCCCATTAGTTGAATAGCCTCGAATATGTAAAGATAAATTGCGATGTTAGCAACAGACACTCAGCAGCTGTAGTGAATAATGTTTTATTTATACATATTCAGGAATGTAAAATCANTCGAGGTAGACATTTAGTTCTCCAAATAATAGCTAGATAAAAGAACATTAACCACAAATAAACAGACGTCCCCGTCTTCCCCCACGACCCCATCTTGCACCACCTTCCCCTAAATGAGAGGAATAAAAAAGAATTTGATCCGTGTTACAGTGCAGAAATTGTTTTCGAAAAAGCACAAATACAACGTAAAGAAATCGTTTATAATATGACAAGTGATCACATAATTTTGAAAACATTCATAAAGACACTACCTTCGAAACAGATGTGGTACCATCCATATCTTTCATTCTCTTCCCAGAACTAAGAATCGATCGATATGAATTGCAATGTGTCTTGTGTCAAGTTCAGTTTGACGACGAAGTTTCAATGCAAGAACACATAAAAAAGGATTATTAAGGAACATTTTTAACTTTAAAAACGTTAAAATACTTTTTAGTTTACGATTGTTTTGTATTTCTTTCGATTGTAATCTGTGTAAGTGGATTTCAAATGAGTTTGACGTTTAAATTTTAGTGACGAAATTACACACGATAGTTAACATTCAGATTGTAGTGATTTGAATTAAATAAAAATTATTAATAAATTCTCAATTATTTTCATAAACTTCAGACTTTTTCTTTTTGAAAATTACCAAGTAAAAATAATTTAATCCGGAATTATATGAAGTTTGCATATTGTTTTTCTATAAACAAAAATTAATTGCATAAACACATAATTATGTCAACGTTATAGACTTATAGAAATCACATATGCACAGAATTAGTACTCTGCGATTAGCTTCAATCTGTCAATGAGCAGTATGGAGACATTCAACACGAAAGTATGAAAAGCCATTGGTAAAGGCTATTGCCTAAACAGTATACCACTTAATCGGAGACGAGTCGGCTAAACTCGCTCACTTTGTTAATGGATGGTTTTATAGCATAGTCACTGGGATCTTCACATCTTTGTGACGTCAGGACCTCACACCAGTTATGGTAATATATTTGCGCCCTAACACGTGATATTAAGACTTTATATAAAACCGAGAATAAGGGCTTAGATAGCCGTCTTTTTTAAGAAATTCAATCAAAGTCAAGATGATAATTACTTAACTAATCTAACGAGTAAATGAAATAAAAAGGATTAGAAATGAATTAAACAATATAGGATACATATTAATTCGTATGTTTCTATGTCCTTGTTTTCTATTTGTTATATATTTTGCCTACATAGACTTAGCCTATTAATATGCCTTTCAGATGTTTACAATGAATATCTTTATGGCTTAGTGTGCGCATTTATAAACTTTAATTATTGTTTATATTTATTGTTTTATTCTGTGAATAAAATGAAATAAATCGATTTTCACGATTTATTTCATCGTGATGTCGGAATTCTATTAAATTATGTATATAGAAAATCATTTTATAAAAATACAACTTACAGGTGTTGCTCAGTAATATTATTAATTTTATTATTGATATTAGCAATTCCGCACAATCGTACAATTGCTTTTCAAGTTTTGATAATATTATTCGTATTTTTAACAAAATAACAAACATGAAGTAATTTAATAACTCCGTAAACAATAAAAAAGACGTTTATGGTGTTTCTACTTTATAAGAACTTGTAATATTTACTTTAGATAAAATCACTTAAGGATGCAGTCTGTACAACTAATTTTTCCGTTTAAGGCTTCGTTAAAAGCCTTTCTAATTGTGATTGTCTTTATATATCCTTCCTGGGAAAACTTCAAAGTGATCGTCTACAAAAATCCAAAAGTGATAAACCAAAACTCGTTTTTTACGTCAAGAGAGTGAAATGCCAAAATGCATAAAATATGATTTTAAAACTACTTTTTATTATACATTTGAAAATATGACTAATAATATAAATGTGACAGCGAAATGTCACAGGAGAAAACGGGAATAAGATACAATTATATCTCTGTGTTTCTAATTACGGTATTCTTGTGTTCAAATCATGCGCATTTAATTAAGCACTTTCGAACAACAATAAAATTATAAATTATTATTTCTCGGCATTGTTGTTTTCATTCTCCGAAATGTTTACATTCAATTTAAAAGACTAAATTTACAGCAGTTACTATTTAAATTAAATTAATTAACAATAGAAATGGTGAGTAAAACCTTTATTTTGTCAAACACTTTCAATTTGGCAATGATTTTCAAAAATTTTTGACAGGATACCTTCAATTTTAATCTCGTAACGTGCCTAGAGTACATATTACAGATTTTAGCATAATATTTCAATGCGTGATAATTATTTATATTACCATAATTAATTTAGATTTAAATTTTTACTAATTATTTATTTTTACTCAACGTAATTTTTTAAAAGGACGGATAACCTCAATGCCCGACTTGTGGTAAAACATTTTCAACAAAACAAAATTTACAGAGACACATGCGGATTCACACAGATGAGAAGCCGTTTAAATGCAATATCTGCGAACGTCATTTTTCGGATGAAACCAATTTAAGACGGCACTTGCTATCGCATTCGGATGAAAGACCATTCAAGTGCAATTACACAGGTTGTGGGATGGAGCTTTAAGTGGAAAAAGAATTTAGAACGACACGTGAACAGAAAGCATCCTCAAGAGATTTTATGTAAAGTAAATATCAAGTTTTTATAAAGTAGGAACACCATAAACGTCTTCTTTATTGTTTACGGTGTTATTAAATTACTTCATGTTGTTATTTTGTTAATAATACAAATAATATTATTAAGATTGAATTCAGCTTAGAGTCAATAAGACTTGTTCGATTGTGCGTAATTGCTAACATCAGTAATAAAATTAACAATATTACTGAGCAACACCTTGTAAACTGTATTTTTATAAAATAATTTCCTATACATATAGTTTAGTAAAATTCCGACATTACAATGAAATAAATCGTGAAAATCGATTAACGACATTTTAAATAAATAATTGGCATGAAGTATTCGCATTTAAAGATATGCGTTTCGTCTGTTATATATTGTAAATATTTAATTGAAAACTCAATGAATAATTAGATTCCAGCAGATGATCCGAAGATACAAAGCCGTATATGTCACATTTGCAGAAAACCTTATGAAAATTTATGTGCTTTAAAAATCCACTTGAGAACTCACAGCAGAGAACGGCCATTTACTTGTAATTTTTGCAACAGTAC
>NW_019384352.1:923040-925668 GCF_000671375.1 Centruroides sculpturatus | reverse complement strand
GCCATACTGCCCAGCAACATTAGGCATCTTCTGCCCACTCTCTACCTTTGCTATTATACTCTCACCTTTCGAAAAGAAAAACAGACGAAAAACTTAACGAGTGCCTACCCGACAGTCTCGCGAATACATAAAAAAAATTGTTTTGTCAGAAAAATAGAAGGCTGGAATTACAAGGGAGAGTTTTAAAGTTCGGAGGAATACTATCCGATCGGTATATACTGTCTTGAGCGTCGATGTCGACGTCTCCTATACTCCGAAAAGTTTCGAATTGTTGCCCGAAGACAAGGGAAGACCAATCGGTATTCATTATTTTACGTCGCTTCTTCTTGTGTTTGTTCTGTGGGGTGTTCGTTATCCGATCATGTGTTCGTTGTCCAAACATAAAAAATCTTTCGCGAAAGTGTTCGTTATCCGATCTGTTCGTTAACCGATAACCCACTGTATATTGTTTTTGTATGAACACAAATTAATTGCATAACCAGATTTATTTGTCAACGCTATAGACTAATAGAGAACATTTATGCACAATATTAGTACTCTGAGGTTATATTCAATCTGTCAATGAACAATATTGAGACAACCAGCATAAAAGTAAAAAAATTTCCTAGAAACAGAGTTTTAATATGCTAGAACAGCGCGATAGAACGGGTTACACGTGAAAGTATGTGTTTGACAGATAAGATTTGTCCTAGTGTTTCGATAAGAAAAGATCCTTACACAATCCTAACAGTAGTTGCTAAATTTGGCGAATGCACACGAACTGGGCCTCGAAACCCGAGTGTAGAAACTTCGAAAAGTCGAGTAGCNTCGACACACACCTGACACAATAGAACACTTACGATCGGTTTCCAGAAGTAAAAATCGATGCTATTTTCTATTTTTAAAATATTACGTACATAAATTAATTTAGAAACAAATCCTTCGTTGGAATAACTTTAATTAAAGCGAACGTCTACAATAATTCAAAAACAATAAATTCAAAACTCGTTTGAACTCCGAAATGCGTAAAATATAATATAAAAAGCACTTTTTATTAGACATTCGAAAATATGAAGAGCGATATGAATGTGACAGAGAAAATATCTGATATCAGCCAAAAGTCATTGAGAAAACAGGAATAAAATGTAATTTTATCTCGGTATTCCCAATTATTCTTGTGTTTAAATCATGCGCATTTAATTACTCTCAAACAACAATAAAATTCTATAACATTATTTCATCGTCTCTGTCGTCCCGGATCCGACCGCCTAAACAAGCGACCACTATCGCGATTTTTGTCACTTGACAGAGTGGTGTCATTCTGACATGGTGCTAATCAGGCGGTCCAGAACTTGTGGTTACTTTCAATCCATCGCAGTGGTTTTTAACTTTAGCAGCTAATTTTTGACATCGTGTAGTTTGTCATCAGACATCTACTAGTACGTATACTTTGTTTGACCTTTGGTATTTTTAAGCAAAACAAAAAAAAAACCCAAATGAGATTTCCTTCATACATTTTATATCTTTGAAACATTTTTAAGTATGAAAATTCAATTTCTAGGAAATTCAATTTCTAGGAAATCTGATAGTTCGATCCTGTATTAAATACAATTTTATTTTGGTAAATATATATCATCGTGCATGTTTTTTCACTTTTAATGGTACCAACAGTTAAAATATCTTATCTGAAAATTCATATCTCACAGTTCTTATAACGTTTATAAGTAAACCCCGTATTTTTCGGATCGATGAAGGTGGAGTTTCGGATACGAAATCGGATAGAAAAGATGGCGTTTTCGTATTTATTCTCGGAACAAATAATAATAATAATAAAAACAAATGCAGAAAAATAAAATTACAAAATTTTCTTCAGCGATCTCTTTGTTAAATTAAGGTAGTATGCAATATTATAAACAACTGTTTGAATACAACCAAGCACAGACAAGAAGTCTATTAATGTTTTCTTCTGTCAAACTGTGTAGTCTCTTCTGATTTCTATTATTCTCTTCTCATAAGTATTCATAGTTCTAAACAAAATGTGAATTTGTGTATGTAAATGCGTATGTGGTTTTTGGTACCTGAAATCAAAAGTTGAGTTATGAAAACAAACTCGAGTCGTAAAAGTCTTGAAAATTGGTTTATTAATCAGTCTCCATGTTGATAGACGCAAAGAATTATGGGGTACCCACACAGTTAAAAATGAGAACTTCTCTTTATATCTTGCTTTGTGACCAAAATCAAACGGAAGTACTGTACGTCACCTGTAAGAAACGAAAGGTTTCGCAGTAAACCCATTCATCGTCGTTTTCGTTCTAACAAAGTACAAATTACTTTTTTTGTAACTGATCTGTCGATTTAACAAGGTTGGTCAGCCAGTCTGATAGCACGCTTCACAAAAGCGAATTACAGTAGAGCATCGATTATCCGACTCAATTGGGTACTGGGATTGGTCGGATAATTGAAAAGTCGGATAACCGAAAAGTACAGTAGATCCCCCTATAAGACGGTAGATACGTTCCGTTCTTTATGAATCAATTTTGTAGGAATCATAGTTTACGGACTACGGCTGTTTGAAAGGTTTTCTTTCATAAAATTAATCGATTCTAGACTAATTCGACTCAACATTTCCAAAATACGTATATTTTTTTG
>NW_019384352.1:910735-922498 GCF_000671375.1 Centruroides sculpturatus | reverse complement strand
CAATTGGGGACTGGGGTTGGTCGGATAATTGAAAAGTCGGATAACCGAAAAGTATGAAAAAATCCATTATTAGTGTAGTATATTATTATATCCCATGTAATTAGTATATTAGTATATCGCTATTAACCTACTTCGCGTTGAATTTTCCTCCCTGTTAAGCCTATAAAATTTTTTAAAAAATAATAATCGTCGCTATTGTATTGTTAAAAATTAGAAAATTAAGCCTCGTTTAAATACTGGCTCCCTTTCATGGTCGATCCAGTGTTGCCAGCTAAAACACGTAAAAATAATATTAAAGTAGCCAAGACATATCCAAATATTGTAGCGCCACATCACTAGCGGACATTTGAATTTGCCGACTAGAATGCGGTCGGTTAACCGAGGTGACGGTTAATCGGGGTCGGATAATCGATGCTCTACTGTAAATACAGTATTAATTTTTGTTTACGCGCGTGGAAATATGCCAGACGGACAACGTCTCCCGACAGACAAAAGTCCTTACATAAGCCCCATATTCACTCTATAGTGGAGCATATTAAGAAGCTAGATGTCGCATTAAACTATAAAATTTACATTATAGAAAACCATAAAGAAAACGAATAATAATTAATGCCTACAAAATATTATTTTATTTCTTATTTTATATAAGAAAATATGATTTTAGAAAGCTACGAACATCTATAGACCTATTGCTGAACAGTGACATTATGTTTAAGGCTGAACGAAGGATCTTGAAGATATTTATGTATCAGTTTTTCCACAGCATTTCAAAAATTTACGGCTTGATATTCTCGTTCGACACGTTTTTCATCATCGCACTCATCTTCTATAGAATATTTTATATATAATCTTTATAATATTTGTCCAGATAACTTAATAATATCAAATTTTGCAGCTAGTGCAAGAAGTACGCTATTCGACTTTGACCAAACGTTCTGTGGATTTTGTAAATAAAGAAAAAGCGTTACTAATTCCATTTGTCGTCTTTCTCGAATTCGTGCCGCTACAGCGTGTAACAACTTGAAACTAATTTCAGTTTACAAATTCTTCAATTTACGTAACAAAAATTCAAATATGCCTTCACACGTTAAGAAATTTGCATTTTGTCGCTTAAGGCCTCAACTGCTAAACGAATTCATTCTAAAACTTTAGGATGATGGATCCAAGTTTAACATTCGTAGTTTCTCAGAAACCAGTTTTAATAATGTCTTAGCATCTAGAACTAGTTACAATTAATCTTAAATTAAATTTGTACTTGTGGACAGAAATGAGAAAGATCGGGATCAGATATTTTTTGTTTATTTATTGGTTCTGATTTCTTCTGGATTATTAGTTTATGATGGATTGTTTTCAGATGATCACGGAAATTGCTCGTAAATGATACTTTGTAGCTGAACGTCTTACGACCACGATAACAGCACGTCCTTATTGTGGTAAATATGTCTTTTTCAACTTCTTTGAAATTATTACAAACTACTGACTTATTTGTAAATCTTATTTTTGTCTAAAATAATAATCAAAATATTTTAAATACAGTCAAACTTCTATATAACGAAATCGCTAAATCCAGAAAAACAATTCGTTTTTTCTTAAGTCTCGCTATGGCGAAATAAAGCATACAAGCCTCCGAACCTCATAAATTAAGTGCTTTATTTCCATTTGAGACAACTCTAAAAAATATCAGGTGTCAAAACGATTTTACTGTCTCTGACACGAGTTAAATGATAAAAATAAACGAATATAATAAAATAGTATGTTGAAAAGGGGATTTACACACTTTTACATTGCTTCATTGAAAAAAAATGTAGAATTATATACAATTACAAATTAAATATTCCAGCGACCCAGAAACAAAGTATTTTCATGATCACAGTTTGAGTAACACTGAATATCTATTTAATGACATTCAGCAGCTATTAGTAACAAGGTTTCATTTATACATATTGTGGGTAGCCTGAGGTAGGACGAAGTCGTACCTCGTTTTGATAGGCAACAGTTTGGTGAGAACCGCCCACTAATTAGTGGATGGCTTGGATAATGTTTTTCTATCCCGTAAAGTCGGGATTCTTTTGTCAGGTCGAGTGGAGGAGGTGAGAGGAATCGTCGGTAAAGTGTGGGCGATACTCGAAGTAAAGACGACTTTTAACAACAAAAGAAACATTTATTTAGACAACATAATATCCTAACGTACAGGGATTAACTATTTGCGCGTAATTTGAAGTGACCGCGCCGAGAGAGAGTTTACAATATTAGGTCATACCTCTACGAAGAGGGGATCGGACGGTCGGACGTTTTCTAACCAGATCGGACAAGTTGTCTTGAGGAACGGACGGCGGCGATGAGGATCGGCACGGGTTTTCGGCGATCACGAACGGTGATGACAGACCGTATTCACGGACGGCGACGACGGACCTCCTTTTCTCGTCGTCACCCCTCTTTTATACCTTTCGTCACGTTACTGGTTTCCGCCAATCGCCGATTTTTAGGATAAGTTCCTCATGAATCACTTTTCGGGTTCCTGAGAGATGGGAAACGCCTCCGTGGGAAGAAAATGTGTATATCCTTTTTCGTAAAATTTCGAAAAATGAAGTTTTTCTTTGTTTAACTTTAATAAAGATGTTTAATTTAATTTGAGCTTCTTTATTTAATTTTATTTTATTCGGTCCGACCCTCACAATATTCATCGCCGAAAATATGGGAGAACTATTAAAAAATTTTTACAAATTTAGTATTAAAATACATAAATAAAATTTTTAAAAATTTTTGTACTTGGCGGCCTTTGTCGGAAGTATATTTAAAATTATAACGACAATGTGTTTTCAGTGTATAAGTGACAGTATAAAAGACAGCAGAAGTGAAAAGAAGAAAGAGTATTCTTGTACCAGCGCAGGAATTGATTCAGACGTAGGACGAAAACAACATAAATAAATCATTTCGGTAACAACAAGTCGCTTTTTACGTGATCTCCAAGATATATATGAATGCACCTACATCGACACACACCTGACACAATAGAACACTTACGATCGGTTTCCAGAAGTAAAAATCGATGCTATTTTCTATTTTTAAAATATTACGTACATAAATTAATTTAGAAACAAATCCTTCGTTGGAATAACTTTAATTAAAGCGAACGTCTACAATAATTCAAAAACAATAAATTCAAAACTCGTTTGAACTCCGAAATGCGTAAAATATAATATAAAAAGCACTTTTTATTAGACATTCGAAAATATGAAGAGCGATATGAATGTGACAGAGAAAATATCTGATATCAGCCAAAAGTCATTGAGAAAACAGGAATAAAATGTAATTTTATCTCGGTATTCCCAATTATTCTTGTGTTTAAATCATGCGCATTTAATTACTCTCAAACAACAATAAAATTCTATAACATTATTTCAATGCATTGTTGTTTTATATTCAATTGAAAAAACCTAAATTTAGATTATTTATTATTTAAATTTAATTAATTAAAATCTGAAATGGTAAGTAAAGAGTTTATTTTGTGAAACAATTTTAATTTGGCAATGTTTTTCAAAAAATGTTCGACAAGACACCTTCAATCTTAACTTCGTTTTGTGCCTAGAGTACATATTACAGATTTTAGCATAATATTTTAATGCATGATAATTATTTATATTACCATAAATAATTTAGACTTAAATTTTTACTATTTACTTACTTTTACTTATCGGAATTTTTTAAAAGGAAAGAAAACATCAATGCACGAATTGCGGTAAGACATTCTCGACAAAACATAATTTAAGTGAACACATGCGAACTCACACAAATGAGAAACCGTTTAAATGCGAATTCTGCGGAAGACGTTTTTCGCAAAAAAGCAATTTAACACGGCATCTAAAATTGCATTCGAAGGAAAAGCCTTTCAAGTGTAATTACAAAGACTGTGGATGGAGCTTTAAACGAAAAGATGAGTTAGAACGACACCAGTTCGTACGGCATCGCAAAGAGATTTTATCTAAAGTAAACATTACGATAAGTTTCTATACAGTCGATCCCCCTATAAGATCATTGATTTTTCCGTTTTATCTGAATTACATGTTGTACGAGTCACTTAGATTTTACAAATACGTGTGCCGGGCTGTGAACGGCTCACATATTTGTAAAATCTAAGTGACTCGTACAACATGTAATTCAGATAAAACGGAAAAATCAATGATCTTATAGGGGGATTCGACTGTATTTTCATTTTAATATTTCCATTCCCAAAACGATCAGTTATAAAAAAAAGACAAACACAATAAAATTTAATAGGATTATATAAAACATTTAATTTATTTTGTAAACAATATTCAATGTTACTGTGCTAATTTACAAAAACAAATATTAAAATAATAATATTAATATGTGACTGAAATTATTATTTTTATTCTTTGCGAACTGCCAATATAAAACCGTTTTCCCTATTCACTCTGTGCCAACTTATCATTTAAAAACATTTTTAAAATATTTGTTTTGTTAATGGAGTTATTAAGTTAGTTCATTTTTTTTTCTTTTGTTGTTGTTAAAATTACAAATTATATTATCTTCTTAAGGTTAAATTCAGATTACAGTCGAAACGAAGTCCAAAAATGTTGTACGACTGTCCGTAATTGCTAACGTCAGTAATAAGATCTAAGCAAATTACTCTGCAACAGTTCGTTAGCTGCAATTTCATAAAATAATTCACTACAGATTAATATAACTTGAACAAAATATCTGACTTTTAATTCATATATTACGCAATTAAACGAATCGTTGAAATAATTATTTCATAAATTATTATGTAATTAGATGTCACCAGATGACCCGAAAATCACAAGCCGTAAATGTCATATTTGCGGAATACTTTTTTCAACTACTCAGGCTTTAAGAGGTCACCTGAGAACTCATACTGGAGAGCGGCCATATTCATGTAATAATTGCAACGAAAAATTCAGTTTCAACACTCAATTAATAAGACATCAAATAAAGTTTCATCCGAAAGCGGAAACACAAACTTGTTTCGAGGTAAGTTCACAAATATTTTTTAGGAAACAATTTTAAACATATATTATTAGTATATAACTATAATTATATTATTAATATTAATCTGAGCTTATTATGTGAAATAAATTCCGAGTAAAAAAGAATTAATTGAATTTATTTTGACAGTAGAAAAATATAATCAGCGAGAAGTTGCCGAAATTACAACAGACTGCATCTTGACTACTGTGTAGTTGTAAAAGTCTGGATGCAATCTGTTATACTCTTTCGAAATTTCGCGATTATTGCGTGTCTCCGTCGTCATAATTACTTCAATAAATTGTTTCTTATTTAGTAGCATTCTTTTATCTGTAATAGATTTAAAAATATTAATAATTAAAATGATATTTTTAGACTAAAATCTTGTAATAACCAGGAAAGTTACGCAACTGGTTGCAAAATTTTTTTAAAGCTATTGTGTTCTCATAACTTGAAATTCAAGAATTTGTCGATTCTGTTTCCTATGTTTTCCTTCCGTTCAAATTATTTATCAAAAGTTTATTTCATTTTCTCGTTTCGTCGATTATATTGAATGTAATATAAAAGGAATTATTGGGTCTTTACGACAAGAAACTTATGAAATCCATCAAATCATTTAAACAAATAGAGAAGTTCTCGTTTATTATTGTGTATATTAAGATGTCAAAATAATCTAAATACATCAGTGAACTAAAAAAAATCAAGTATTTTCACCTGAAATTACTGTGGAAAGTGCCTCCGTGAAAATAAGCTTGCGACACAAGTTAAATGATTAAAATGAACTAAAGTAATAAATTAACGTATATTAAAAAGCACTTTTAAACACATTTTACATAGTTTAATTATTATGCCTTTTTTTCCTTTTTAACTATTTATAATTTATTTTGTATACTAGTACTTTCTATATATTAACAGGACTTATTATACTGGAAAATTATGGATGCAGATATTTAGTCATACAGTTCAAAAATAATGTTCTTTATTTTTGAACTGTATAATTTTTGAACAGGTGAACTAAATAAAGAACATTATTTTTGAACTGTATGACTAAATATCTGCATCCGTGATTGTCCAGTATAATAAGTCCTGTTATTATATAGAAAGTACTAGTATACAAAATAAATTATAAACATTTTACATAGTTTTATTAGCGGAAGATATATATAATTATAAAATTTTAAACGAAATTAATCGGGACCACCTGCCCTTATGACTTTCATATCTAACTCCGTTCTTGAAATTATGCAGACGGATGTTAGTGGGAATTTATAGGTGTATAGTTTTTCAAATTGCAGCCAAATATTTTCGCGAGCCAGTAACAAAGTGTTTTCATGCCCATCACTTGAATACCCCGAATATGTAATGACAAATTACGCTGTTAGCAACAGACCCTTAGCAGCTGCAGTGAATAATGTTTTATTTATACATATTCAGGAATTTAAAATCATTACAAGATTTTGTATTATACACGCAAATTGTTCTTTGAAAAATACTAAAAATCTGTAGAGAGTATACAGTGAATTTTATCGAATGTATTTACAGGATATAAAAGACAACATTAAAGACGTTATAAGTGAGAGGAAAACAAAAGAATTAGATCCCTATTTTAGTGCAGCAAACGATTTCGACGAAGAACAAAAACAACGTAAAGAAATCATTTCTGGAATGACGAGCGACATATCAGATGAGTCTGAAGACATCCATGAAGACACTACCTTCGAAACAGATGTGGTACCATCGACATCTTTCGACCTGTTTCCAGAAGTAAGAATCGATCGATATGAATTGGAGTGTGTCTTGTGTCAAGTTAAATTTGACGACGAATTTTCTCTGCGAGAACACATGAAAAAGTATCATTAAGAATCATTTTCAACGTTAAACACGTTTAAATACTTTTTAGTTTACGACTGTTCCTTCGAAATTTATTCTAGTTTGATTCGTTTGCTCGTAAAGATTTTAAATGTGTTTGAAATTTTAATTTTAGTGACAAAATCACACACATAATTTAATGTTCAAAATTGTAGTAATTTAATTAATTAAATTAAACAAAAAATCAGTAATAAATTTTCAATTATTTTCATAAAGTTTAGAACTTTTTCTTATTGATAATTATCAAAAAAGTAATTTAATTCAGAATTATATGGCGATTATAGAAAACAATATATAAACTCTACATATACACAAATTAAGTGCATAAACACATTAATTTTTCAACGTTATATAATCAGAGAACATTTATTCACAATATTAGAACTCTGAGGTTAGCTTCAATCTGTCAATGAGTAGTGTCGAGACATCTAATCTAAACGCAAAAAATTTGCTAATAAGTGTTTTAATATGCTAGAACAGCGCGATTAAACGGGATCACACATGAAATGTAGGTGTTTGCTATACAGATTAGCTTGTCTTATCTGTGTACCAAACACCTACATTTTCATGTGCCTGGTCCTAGTGTTTTGAAAAAGAGAGAGATTCTTACGCAATTATAATAATGGTCGCTAGACTTCGCGAATGCCCACGAATTGGGCGTCCAAACTTAAGTGGAAAAGTCGAGTAGCACGTTGGTTCTGTCGTAGAGAGGGACAAGCACACATTTCCATGAGCTGCAGACAAGTCATCTGTAAATGGTGTACCGAAACAGCTTAGAATTATAATCTGTTAATTTGCTAATGAATCAGGATGCTTTCACTACTTCAGATACTGAGTTTTGGCCCACAGGATAACTTTCTTTACTAGCGTTATTAATCTGGTGTGAGACCAAGATATACCGCTGTGATATTCCTGAATGTGGAATTTATATTTTAAAGTATTACAAAGTACGACAATTCGGTTTCTACTTACAATATTATTGGAATGTGATTATTACTTACATAATAAAATATGTACATAAAATTTGTTAAATTTATATATAATGAAGATATTACAATGTCACAAATATATACTTCACATATTTATATTTATAATAAATAAACAATTTACAGGCTGAAGATGTCTTTCTTTTATATAGTAAATTATTCATTATGCAAATTTTATAAACATTTCGCTAGAATTTTATTTTTATCTGGAAACAAAATGCGTCAATTTCGGCTGTTGTCAGAAATAATTAGGAGTCTTCTCTTTTTTATACTGCATTAATTATTACGACAAATCGCGATAATAATGATTACTAAACTGATATCAATATCCATTAAAAACTCATTGAACTGGCTGATCTCTATTATTTTTATTCTTATATTTCCAACATAAATAGTTTTCAATACGGGAACAGATAATATTTTATACCAGGGGTGTCCAACCTTTTTGTTTCTCTGGGCCGCATTGGAAGAAGTCAAGGAGTTTTGGGCCACAAGTATATATAATATATACTTGTGGCCGAATATACAAGTATATTTAAGGATTAACATGTCTAGATTATAATAATAAGTATTAAAACTTTATCACGAGACAGGATATTTTAAAAAGTTACTTTTACAGACACTATCANATAATTACAAAATTTTAAACGAAATTAATCGGGACCACCTGCCCTTATGACTTTCATATCTAACTCCGTTCTTGAAATTATGCAGACGGATGTTAGTGGGAATTTATAGGTGTATAGTTTTTCAAATTGCAGCCAAATATTTTCGCGAGCCAGTAACAAAGTGTTTTCATGCCCATCACTTGAATACCCCGAATATGTAATGACAAATTACGCTGTTAGCAACAGACCCTTAGCAGCTGCAGTGAATAATGTTTTATTTATACATATTCAGGAATTTAAAATCATTACAAGATTTTGTATTATACACGCAAATTGTTCTTTGAAAAATACTAAAAATCTGTAGAGAGTATACAGTGAATTTTATCGAATGTATTTACAGGATATAAAAGACAACATTAAAGACGTTATAAGTGAGAGGAAAACAAAAGAATTAGATCCCTATTTTAGTGCAGCAAACGATTTCGACGAAGAACAAAAACAACGTAAAGAAATCATTTCTGGAATGACGAGCGACATATCAGATGAGTCTGAAGACATCCATGAAGACACTACCTTCGAAACAGATGTGGTACCATCGACATCTTTCGACCTGTTTCCAGAAGTAAGAATCGATCGATATGAATTGGAGTGTGTCTTGTGTCAAGTTAAATTTGACAACGAATTTTCTCTGCGAGAACACATGAAAAAGTATCATTAAGAATCATTTTCAACGTTAAACACGTTTAAATACTTTTTAGTTTACGACTGTTCCTTCGAAATTTATTCTAGTTTGATTCGTTTGCTCGTAAAGATTTTAAATGTGTTTGAAATTTTAATTTTAGTGACAAAATCACACACATAATTTAATGTTCAAAATTGTAGTAATTTAATTAATTAAATTAAACAAAAAATCAGTAATAAATTTTCAATTATTTTCATAAAGTTTAGAACTTTTTCTTATTGATAATTATCAAAAAAGTAATTTAATTCAGAATTATATGGCGATTATAGAAAACAATATATAAACTCTACATATACACAAATTAAGTGCATAAACACATTAATTTTTCAACGTTATATAATCAGAGAACATTTATTCACAATATTAGAACTCTGAGGTTAGCTTCAATCTGTCAATGAGTAGTGTCGAGACATCTAATCTAAACGCAAAAAATTTGCTAATAAGTGTTTTAATATGCTAGAACAGCGCGATTAAACGGGATCACACATGAAATGTAGGTGTTTGCTATACAGATTAGCTTGTCTTATCTGTGTACCAAACACCTACATTTTCATGTGCCTGGTCCTAGTGTTTTGAAAAAGAGAGAGATTCTTACGCAATTATAATAATGGTCGCTAGACTTCGCGAATGNTAATAAATTTTCAATTATTTTCATAAAGTTTAGAACTTTTTCTTATTGATAATTATCAAAAAAGTAATTTAATTCAGAATTATATGGCGATTATAGAAAACAATATATAAACTCTACATATACACAAATTAAGTGCATAAACACATTAATTTTTCAACGTTATATAATCAGAGAACATTTATTCACAATATTAGAACTCTGAGGTTAGCTTCAATCTGTCAATGAGTAGTGTCGAGACATCTAATCTAAACGCAAAAAATTTGCTAATAAGTGTTTTAATATGCTAGAACAGCGCGATTAAACGGGATCACACATGAAATGTAGGTGTTTGCTATACAGATTAGCTTGTCTTATCTGTGTACCAAACACCTACATTTTCATGTGCCTGGTCCTAGTGTTTTGAAAAAGAGAGAGATTCTTACGCAATTATAATAATGGTCGCTAGACTTCGCGAATGCCCACGAATTGGGCGTCCAAACTTAAGTGGAAAAGTCGAGTAGCACGTTGGTTCTGTCGTAGAGAGGGACAAGCACACATTTCCATGAGCTGCAGACAAGTCATCTGTAAATGGTGTACCGAAACAGCTTAGAATTATAATCTGTTAATTTGCTAATGAATCAGGATGCTTTCACTACTTCAGATACTGAGTTTTGGCCCACAGGATAACTTTCTTTACTAGCGTTATTAATCTGGTGTGAGACCAAGATATACCGCTGTGATATTCCTGAATGTGGAATTTATATTTTAAAGTATTACAAAGTACGACAATTCGGTTTCTACTTACAATATTATTGGAATGTGATTATTACTTACATAATAAAATATGTACATAAAATTTGTTAAATTTATATATAATGAAGATATTACAATGTCACAAATATATACTTCACATATTTATATTTATAATAAATAAACAATTTACAGGCTGAAGATGTCTTTCTTTTATATAGTAAATTATTCATTATGCAAATTTTATAAACATTTCGCTAGAATTTTATTTTTATCTGGAAACAAAATGCGTCAATTTCGGCTGTTGTCAGAAATAATTAGGAGTCTTCTCTTTTTTATACTGCATTAATTATTACGACAAATCGCGATAATAATGATTACTAAACTGATATCAATATCCATTAAAAACTCATTGAACTGGCTGATCTCTATTATTTTTATTCTTATATTTCCAACATAAATAGTTTTCAATACGGGAACAGATAATATTTTATACCAGGGGTGTCCAACCTTTTTGTTTCTCTGGGCCGCATTGGAAGAAGTCAAGGAGTTTTGGGCCACAAGTATATATAATATATACTTGTGGCCGAATATACAAGTATATTTAAGGATTAACATGTCTAGATTATAATAATAAGTATTAAAACTTTATCACGAGACAGGATATTTTAAAAAGTTACTTTTACAGACACTATCAATTTTTACTTACAAATAGATAAATTCATTTATTTGATAAAACGCAAACATTTGGTTTATTTGAGTCTCTGATTAATAAAAAACCAAGAAACACCATTTTAAAGTGCATTTTTATTCAACTAACATATTTATAAATGATATGTAGCCCCAAAAGTAGCCAAAGCTCCAAATGATATTTTTTTACGTTAAACTAAAAAAGTAGCCACATTTGGCTCAATGTAGCCAAATCTTGCTACGCTGGAAGGAATACTAAATAAAGCTGGAGTTGTGAATCAAAGAATTATAGAGCCAAATTCGGAAAAAAAAGAGAGAAAGGACAAAAAATAAAGAAGTGAGAAAGGTTGAAAAATTAAGACTCAATATTTGCCTAACAGAAGAACTATTTAACCTTTCTGACAACTTTTTATCTTTTGTCCTTTCTCTCCTTTCACCAAATTTGGGTCTATAATCCTTTGAGTCACAACTCCAGCTTTATTTAGTAATCCTTCCTCATTC
>NW_019384352.1:903383-905402 GCF_000671375.1 Centruroides sculpturatus | reverse complement strand
CGGAAAAAGAAGAGAAAGGACAAAAGATAAAGAAGTGAGAAAGGTTGGAAAATTAAGACTCAATATTTGCCTAACAGAAGAACTATTTAACCTTTCTGACAACTTTTTATCTTTTGTCCTTTCTCTCCTTTCACCAAATTTGGGTCTATAATCCTTTGAGTCACAACTCCAGCTTTATTTAGTAATCCTTTCTCATTCACACATCTTCAAGTACATGAAAATATTTCATTTACACTCAAAACTGAAATATAAATAAAGGTTTATGGCTTTGTGAAACGTCTTTTCTGAGTTTATGCCGTTGAAATAAATAAATAATAATAAAATTAAAACATTTGTCGGTTTTGTTTAAACCTTTATTGGGCCGCATTGGAACTTGTCTTGGGCCGCATGCGGCCCGCGGGCCGCGGGTTGGACACCCCTGTTTTATACAGTATTCTAAAAATGTATAAGTATTTTTAAAAAATGTATAAATCTGATATTTTATTGCCTTTGCTGCCTTTTAACATTTACTTCTACTTCTTTTATATTTAAATTTTACTGTACAATTTTTATGAATATTTCTGGGTTGACTTGTTTTGACTTGTTTGGATAGTAATCAGGCGCTTTTCAACTTTATTATGATAAACCTCAATAAATATATAACCACAATCTTTGAAGTTAACAGACGCTGGGTTAATCGTGTAAAAATTATCAATTATTCACGTAGTTTTATACGTATACTCGTTAAAGATTGCTGTGCATTATTCTGCTTTGGCTTTTAGAATAGATTTCTTATATTTGTTCATTGGCATTTTTCATATAATCCAGTTTTTTGTCGTATCTATACTTCATAATATTATGTAGATCATTTAATTAGAATATTTTATAGCAAATATTTGAAATATTTGGTTTAAAATATTTCAAGTGTTTTAAAAATTGCAAATATTAAAAAGTTGTAATAAGTACTTTTTAAATTAACTTTCTACGATTTTTAAGATTTTTTTATTATAATTAAAAATTATGAATAAAAATAGATTAATTTCGTTTATATCATTAAATACGAAAATTTTCTGTCTGTGCCGATAACAACACAAGTTTATTAACGTCTTTGCTGTTCTCTTTCAGTCGGGACGTCCTCCATCTTTGATGCCTTCCATTTTTTTTCTTTTTAAGACGAAATTTCAGAAATAACGAATAAGTTGTATGTTGTTCTGATATCCATTTTGTTGAGAATTGTAAAGCCGAACAGAGTTGCAGAAATTTTCGGGGCTGATTTTGTTGACGTATTAATATTGTATAACAGGAATATAATAAAAGATAATAATATATTAGAAAAAATGAATAAAATAAATAATAATATTACATTTGATTCAGAAAAAGAAGAAAAATGAAATAAAACGGGTAATATGCGTGGGGTTACATCAGTGAAATAGCTAATGTGTTAAGAAAGAAAACGAAGGGTTGCCCAGAAGACGAGGGTAAAGGCGTGAGATGAACTGGAGACTGTTACAAACGCTGAAATATTATTGTCCTTTTTATTAGGCCTATTATTTATAAAATTTTAGGAATTTTGAACGAAATTTTACACGAGAATTTTTAGAAGGGCAATAGTAGGATCCAGACAAGATGGCGGAGTTAGCGGTGAACGACAATATGATTGACCGTTGAACCTAAGGATAATACGACGACGGATGTGAAACATCTGAAGGATGCTGATCTGAAAATCGAACTAAGAAGATTGAAAACAACGAGTAGCCGCTTCTTAAGCATATACTTTTAAAAATATATATATCTTTTATCTATATATATATATATAGATAAATGGACATGTATGTCCCTATATTTCACTTTTCCGCCAAAACTACACATCGCACGTGAATGGTGTTTGTATGTGGTGGTAGCCCCAAGTCTCCATTCGTGCATAGGGGTGGTTGCGTCTCGATAGCTATAAGGGTGCGGGAGATATGAGGCTAAAAGTAGTTGAAAGTGGCTTTCTATTTCGAATGTTTTGTTCGAATTTGTTCGAATTAAATTCGAACA
>NW_019384352.1:894228-901335 GCF_000671375.1 Centruroides sculpturatus | reverse complement strand
GTTCGAATTTGTTCGAATTTAATTCGAACATAAAATTCGAATATTGGTTCGATTATAGAACGATCGTAAACGTTCCAGAAACGTTGAAAATAGTTCGTTTGACTTGACGTGAACAGGAGACGTTCAGAAATAGAATCGGGACCAGGTCTCTAATTACTCTGGAAACGGGGGACCTAATTCTTGCATTCTGTGAAAACGGGTAAGATTGGCTATAATGTAATTATCTTAATCTTCACTATCGTTACTTTTTAAAAACCCAGCGAAGCGGATCCTTGCAGCTAGATTCTAGATTACTTAGAAAAACAGTCTTTTATATATACAAAACAACTATATTACATACAAATGTACGAACAAATAAAAACCCAGAGAAGCGGGTCCTTGCAGCTAGTTTTAAATAAAAATTCAATGGTATGAATTTATAATAAAAAGGTTTATTTAGGAAAAAAAACATGTAATATAAATTAACAATCAAGTAGTACAAAGAGTGTAAATAAAAATGTACAGTACCAGTACGAAGTTAAAAACTGTTAATTGGAGGCATTTTTAATGCTATTACAAAAATGAGTTATTGCACAATCAAACAAAGATTTTATCCTGTAAAAACCAAACATAAGTAACATCCACTACACTGAAATCACAAGAAAGTTTTTTTCTTTATTTTTAATTTTGCAAACTATTTTATTAACTCTTTTAAGTTTGCTTAATCGGCAATTTCGAGCTCAATTCAAAAGTTCTTGCCTTTTAAGATTTGGCAAAATATTTTACTGTTGAATACGCTGCTAGGAGTTCGCGGTCGTACCGGTACGTACTATATTTTACCTGTGGTATGGTTAGGGCTTCAGAGAAGAAGCCCAGAGGTTCGAAAACAGAATTATATTTTTGTTGAAGAGCTGCTTCTGTTGCGAAGTCTTACTCATCCACGATAAGTATCATTAGAAGGACCGAAGAATGATAAGCGTAAAGGGTATTTCACGTTATCCTAAAGACATTTATAAAGATACCGACAACGCAACACATTTGGAAGAATAGGTAACTCCCAATCTGTTCCTAGAAATAAGAATCGGTCAATATGAATTGAAATGTGTCTTGTGTAAATTGAAGTTCTATGACGAAGTTTCTCTGTAAGAATACACGAAAAAATATTGTTAACGAACAGTTTCTTTAATGTTGAAAGTATTTAAATACTACTTCATTTACGATTATGTTTGTTGAGTTCTTTCGATTTTGCTCTGTTGCACAAATTAAAAGAATTTAAACAAGATTTTCTCATTTTGATTTTGTTGATTTTAATTAAATGATTGAAATTGATTTCATATAAAATCATTTATTTTTTATTTTTAAAATATTACGTACATAAATTAATTTATAAACAAAACCTTGGTTGGAATAACTTTAAATAGAACGTCTACAGTAATTAAAAACAATAAAACAAAAACTCGTTTGCTACTTGAAGAGAGTAAAACGCCAAAATGCGTAAAATATGATTTTAAAAATACTTTATTATACATTTGAAAACATGGGGAACAATATGAATGTGAATATGACAGAGAAAATATCTGAAATCAGCAAAAAGTCACTTGAGAAAACAGGAATAAAATACAAATATATCTCTGTGTTTCCAACTAGTCATGTGTTTAAATCATGCGCATTTAATTACTCTCGGACAACAATAAAATTCTATAACATTATTTCAGTGCATTGTTGTTTTATATTCAATTGAAAAACTAAATTAGATTATTTATTATTAAAATTAAATTAATTAAAATCGGAAATGGTAAGAAAAACGTTTATTTTGTGAAACAATTTTAATTTGGCAATGTTTTTCAAAAATTATCGACAGAACATCTTCAATCTTAATCACGTATCGTGTCTAGAGTACATATTATAGATTTTATCATATTTTAATATTTAATAATCATTTATATCATTATAAATAATTTAGATTTAAATTTTTACGTAACGGAAATTTTTAAAAGGAAAGAAAACATCAATGCCCGAATTGCGGTAAAACAGTTTCGACAAAACATAATTTACAGAGACACATGCGGATTCACAAAATTGAAAAACCGTTTAAATGCGAATTCTGCGGAAGACGTTTTACATGGAAGAGCAATTTAACGCGGCATCTAAAATTGCATTCGAAGGAAAAGCCTTTCAAGTGTAATTACAAAGACTGTGGATGGAGCTTTAAACAGGAAGATGAGTTAGAACGACACCAGTTCGGACGGCATCGCAAAGAGATTTTATCTAAAGTAAACATTACGATAAGTTTCTATATTTTTATTTTAATATTTCGATTCCCAAAGCGATCAGTTATAAAAAAAACAAACACAATAAAATTTAATAGGAATATATAAAACATTTAATTTATTTTGTAAACAATATTCAATGCAACTGTGCTAATTTACAGAAACAAATATTAAAATAATATTAATATGTGACTGAAATTATTATTTTTATTCTTTGCGAACTTCCAATATAAAACAGTTTTCCTTATTCACTCTGTGCCAACTTATCATTTAAAAACATTTTTTAAATATTTGTTTTGTTAATGGAGTTATTAAGTTAGTAAATGTTTTTTTTGTTGTTGTTGTTGTTAAAATGACGAACTATATTATCTTCTTAAGGTTAAATTCAGATCACAGTCGAATAATTTACTACAGTTTAACATGAACAAAATATCTGACTTTTAATTTATATATTACGCAATTAAACGAATCGTTGAAATAATTATTTCATAAATTATTATGTAATTAGATATCACCAGATGACCCGAAAATCACAAGCCGTAAATGTCATATTTGCGGAATACTTTTTTCAACTCCTGACGCTTTAAGATGTCACTTGAGAACTCACACCGGAGAGCAGCCATATGCATGTAAGATTTGCAACGAAAAATTCAGATTCAGCCCTCAATTAATAAGACATCAGAAAAAGTTTCATCCGAAAGCGGAAACACAAACTTGCTTAGAGGTAAGTTTACAAATATTTTTTAGGAAACAATTTTAAACATATATTATTGGTATATAACTATAATTATATGATTAATGTTAATCTGAGCTTATTATGTGAAATCAATTCCGAGTAAGAAAGAATTCATTGAATTTATTTTGACAGTGAAAAAATATAATCAGAGAAAAGTCGCCGAAATTACAACAGGTAGCATCCTGACTGCTGTGTGATTGTAAGAGTTTGAATGCAATCTGTTATACACTTTCGAAATTTCACGATTATTTCGTGTCTCTGTCGTCAAAATTACTTCAGTGAATTTTCTTATTCAGCGACATTCCTTTGTTTGTAATAGATTAAACAATATTAATAATTAAAATGATATTTTTAGACTAAAATCTTGTAACAACCGGGAAAGTTACGCATTTTGTTGCAAGATTCTTTTTAAAACTATTGTATTTCCATACTTTGAAATTTTATCGATTTTGTTCCCCACATTTTTTATATTAAAATTACTTATTGAAACTTGATTCTCTTTTCCCGTTTCCTCATATTTACGACTTGCCGTGTCCAGTTTGATTTCTATAAATTCTGGTCGCCTGCACACGTCTCGCACTCACGACCTACACCACTCTATTTGATTTCTTCTCGATCTACTTATATTACAATTATAGTTAGATTTATTAAATTGCATTGAAATTGTTAACATTTTGAAATTCATTAAAATTTTAAGATGTTTATATTTCTTCTGTTGATATTTAGCCTATATTATTCATAGAAAACACTATTAAATATTTTCAAATCCCTTGCACATGATTTTGCTGTGAGGAGCGCAATCATAATGCTTTCGTTCGTTGCACTAGATCAGTGTTTTTCAACCGGGGTTCCGCGGCACCTTAGGGTGCCACGGCACCACGATAGGGGTATCGAAAAGTTTAGAGCCTTTAGACATTTTCTAGGAAATTTACTTAAGTGTAGTTCAAGATAACTCATTGTCAGTTCTATTTTACTACGAGATATCTAGTAAGCAAAGAAACTATGACTAATCGCATGTTAATGTAATGTTCTACGCTACGTGTACGCACGACTTGTCACGAGTTCGCCCAAATTACATTGCTTGGCCTTCATGTTCCCAGTCCTAGTACCAGGCCAACCACCAGAGAAGAACGACGTGGACACTGGTGTCTTGTATATGCTCTAAAAAGCGTTGCATTGTACTTTGAAAAGTGTGTGGTTTCAATCACAAAGTAGATGCATATTACAGTATTTTCATAGTATTCAAAAGCAATGATGAAAAATAAACAATTTTTTGGCCATTTATAGTTGAAACAGTATAAGATATAAGCAAATTTAGCCTACATTTTCTTAATTTCTGATATTTATAAACGAAATTAGAAGATTTTATTATTATTTTACACAAATAAATCTAATTATTTTAAATAGTTAAACCAATTGTTAGAATAGATTAATGATTCTAGAACCGATATAATACGTCAATTTTCCTAAATTGCTGTCTCAACAAATTCGAAAAAGAGATAATTCTGTATAAACTCTCATATATTTACATGTAAACAATTTACAGTTTATTTATTTTAAAAATATTTTAAAAATTGGAATTTTTGATAAATTTCAATTAATGCTTTATTACCAAATATCAAATTTAGTGTTTGTCTCTCTACTTATAAGAGCAACGAAGATGCTTATTTTGTATAAGTTTTATCTTTAAAATAGGTATAATTCTTTGTATTATGTTTACTAATCAATAAAAATAGTAACCCAAAAGTCAGTTAACCATTATAAAGCCTAAATTCACTTACTTCATTATTTAAAAACTGCAAAACTTAGTTAAAAATGCAATCCTTCTTCTTGCCCAATACATAAAGCTACACTTTCAAAAAATTGCTTAGCATAAACGCGCATCAAAACAAATCACGGTTAACTGACTTTTGGGCCACCTTATATCGATATGTGTAACAAAGTCTTGAGTATATTTTAATTTTCTTAGCTTAATGTTGCATTAAGCAATTAGAATAAGAAATGTTTACACATAAAATGCATTATTTGTTTACTTAATATATATATATATATATATATATTAAGTAAACAAATAATGCATTTTATGTGTAAACATTTCTTATTCTAATTGCTTAATGCAACATTAAGCTAAGAAAATTAAAATATACTCAAGACTTTGTTACACATATCGATATAAGGTGGCCCAAAAGTCAGTTAACCGTGATTTGTTTTGATGCGCGTTTATGCTAAGCAATTTTTTGAAAGTGTAGCTTTATGTATTGGGCAAGAAGAAGGATTGCATTTTTAACTAAGTTTTGCAGTTTTTAAATAATGAAGTAAGTGAATTTAGGCTTTATAATGGTTAACTGACTTTTGGGTTACTATTTTTATTGATTAGTAAACATAATACAAAGAATTATACCTATTTTAAAGATAAAACTTATACAAAATAAGCATCTTCGTTGCTCTTATAAGTAGAGAGACAAACACTAAATTTGATATTTGGTAATAAAGCATTAATTGAAATTTATCAAAAATCCAAAAAGAACATAACGTTAGAATTATATAAATATATTTTTTATGTATGAATTTTTAAAATTATTATCAATATTATTATTTTCCCAATAAATCAATATTGTTGATAGAGGCTTTAACTTTTATTCTAACCGTTCGATGCTGTAATTTAGGAAAATTCGTGAGTTGTAAGGGCTTAACAATCGATATATTTCACCTGAAGATTGACTGTAGAATCTTTAATAGATCCTTGTTGCAATCTCGTTAAGTGAACTCCAACGACTGATATAAAACGGTCAATTGGATAACAACTCTTCCATGCTGCCTTTCTGAATTTATCATTATCGACTAAATAATAGTGAAGAATTTATGTTTGTCGAGTTTATTATTAACAACATCTTTTCTTGAGTTTGTTGGATCTCTTCTTCTTTTTCTGGTGAAGATCAGTTTAGTAAGTGGATACTTCGCCTTAAAAAATAACTCTTTAAACGACTTTCTATAGCCTACGCCTTGAGAAAAAACGGGCTCTTATGCTAATTTTGGCTAAATGTAAAATAAAAAAGAATAAATTATAAAGAGAGAAAAATCTATATTTAGTAAAGACTAATAACCCAAATTTTGTTAATTACTTGTGTTAAAAGGTAGAGGAATCAAAGAAAGAATGAAACGTTTACATTATAACCTAGTCTACATACATGCATATACTATGTATACTGTATATTTTTTCACATCAANTTTTTTTTCTTATTCTTAAGAAACTAATCTTATAAAAAAGTATCTCTTATAGCCTCTAACTATCATTTGTTAAAAAACCACAGGTAATATAATCACTTTTATTTTTAAGACTCAGGAACATTTTAACGCAATTACGTACTTCAGTCTTGAGAGTGATCACATAGTATTTTTGTAGTACTATGCAATTTGCAAATAAATTTCAAACAACTGTTGCACTTAGTAGCATATTTACCATCTTTTCTTCCAGCACAAAATGACAACATACTCTTTTCAGGAGATTTCGGCTTTATCTAGCAATTTGTATAATATTATCATCTATTAGCAGTTCAAATGATTCTTAGTAGCATATTTACATTTTGAATATTTGATGCAAGATTGAGATATCTTTGCAAAATAATTGTAAAAATAAAAAAAACATAAAAACACATTTTTACAAAAACCCAATGTAACTGGATCGTGGGGGCTACGCGGCCCCCAGAAGATACGTAGCTCCATCCTTGTAAGTGCTACAGGGCCGAACATTTGGCACTCGCTAAGAGTTGCGACGTAATGAGATTACATAAAATTGCAGCTGCGCACGATATTTAGATTTTTAGAAAATCGTAAAAATATGACGCGTGGGGGCCGCGCGGCCCCCATAAAACCAGTTAAGGGTTTATTTTGTTTCGTATACGTTGACCATTCGCTACCATTTTTCTTTTTCATGTTTTCTTCTCTCATAGGAATATAAATACAGTGGTACCTCGGGTAACGAACGCCCCAGCATACGAAATTTTCAGGATACGACATGAAATTCGAACATATTTTTGCTCCACGATACGAACAAAAACTCACCATACGACGTTACATTAGTTCGCATTTTTCATTTGTTTTTCTTACTACAGTTATTTTTTT